>NC_133371.1:37523469-37552891 GCF_049309525.1 Garra rufa
ACACATACAGTCATGGCCAAAAGTTTTGAGAATTACATAAATATTGGAAATTGGTTTCTGCTTAAGTTTTTATAATAGCAATTTGCATATACTCCAGAATGTTATGAAGAGTGATCAGATGAATTGCATGGTCCTTCTTTGCCATGAAAATTAACTTAATCCCGAAAAAAACTTTCCACTGCATTTCATTGCTGTCATTAAAGGACCTGCTGAGATCATTTCAGTAATCGTCTTGTTAACTCAGGTGAGAATGTTGACGAGCACAAGGCTGGAGATCATTATGTCAGACTGATTGGGTTAGAATGGCAGACTTGACATGTTAAAAGGAGGTTGAAATCATTGTTCTTCCATTGTTAACCATGGTGACCTGCTAAGAAACGCGTGCAGCCATCACGGCGTTGCATAAAAATGGCTTCACAGGCAAGGATATTGTGGCTACTAAGATTGCACCTAAATCAACAATTTATAGGATCATCAAGAACTTCAAGGAAAGAGGTTCAATTCTTGTTAAGAAGGCTTCAGGGCATCCAAGAAAGTCCAGCAAGCGCCAGGATCGTCTCCTAAAGAGGATTCAGCTGCATAAATGTCATGTAATTGTCGATAAAATCCTTTGAAACGTATGAAGTGCTTGTAATTATATTTCAGTACATCACAGAAACAACTGAAACAAAGATCTAAAAGCAGTTTAGCAGCAAACTTTGTGAAAACTAATATTTGTGCCATTCTCAAAACTTTTGGCCACGACTGTGTGTATATATATATATATATGTATATGTATATATGGTAGCACAACAGTTGATAGATAAGTTGAAATAGATAATTCTAATAATAAATCTGCATATTAGAATGATTTCTGAAGGATCATGTGACACTCAAGACTGGAGTAATGGTGCTGAAAATTCAGTTTTACATTACACAAATAAATTACATTTTAAAATATATTAAAATAGTAGCAGTTATTTTAAATTGTAAAAATATATGAAAATATTTCAGTGCTACAACCACTATAGGGTCAATAATGACATTTAAAGTGAATAAAGAATATTACTGACTGAACCTCTTACAGTTTCTCTACTAAAAGTCTGAGCTATAAAGCGTCCACACACTCATATACTGTGTAAGGTCCCATAACAGCTTAGTTCAGTTAGTCTGCTCTTGACTAATCTAATGATTACGCTTATCATTAACTGCCATGTCCAGTCTCATTCCTCACGAGTGCAATAGGTCAAGAGGAAAACATTGGCTTTAAATTCACAGAGGTGGTACAGGATGTGGATCTTATAAATGCAGTGAGTTTCTTTTAGACGGCAGCACAAATGTGTTTACAGTAATGGCTCTGAAATGAGGCGGCTAATTGAGCCCTGTTTCCAGCCTCTTCCAGGTGTGAACCTCTGTGGAAGACAGTTAATTAATTAGTTCAATGTACCTGAACAGAGACCCACCACATGTGAACTGATTACACCATCTAACAGAACTGACTCTGTACCAGCAAAGCACAGTGCTAGCAACAAAGTCATGGGTTTGAATCTCGGAAAATGCATGTCATTGAATAGAATTGTTTGCTAAATGCATTGATATAAATAACTTAATGTAAATATTTCATTATAAGTAACTGGCTGTGGTAAAAATAGCAAAAGGTAGTGCCAGTAGCTCACCGAGTGCACCAATTTCACGTTCTCTAGTTCAAAATATGTATAAAATGATGAGGATTTTTAAAATAACTAAATCTTTTATGGGTTTTCCACTACAATCCTAAAAATAAAGATGCTTCACGATGCCATAGAAGAACCTTTTTTGTCTAAATGGTTCCATAAAAAACCTTAAACATCATAAGAACCTTTCTGTTTCACAAAAGGTTATTTGTGGCCAAAGTAGGTTCTTCAGATTATAAAAAGGTAAGAAAGAGATGGTTCTTTAAAGAACCTTTGACTGAATGGTTCTTTGTGGAACCAAAAATGGTTCTTCTATGGCATCGCTTGAAGAACCTTTTAAAGCACCTTTATTTTTAAGAGTGTACATATTTCAGTGATGATGTTTATATAAGTTTGAGGTTGTTTAAAATGTGTTTTTTTATGTTTTTGAATTTTAGGGGTACAAGCGCAACAAGTGGCCAAGGATCAGGAATCTCTACGTAAAACTGATTGTTCAGACCAAACCGTAAGTCGTAGAGACTTGAAACTTGGAGGGATGGTTCTACTCCCACCATCTACAATCTCACCAAAGCTCACCCCAATTGGCCTGACGGGGGCACTACAGTGATCAAAAGAATTTTTGGGGTGCTTTGCATTAAAAAAAAAATAAATAAAAAAAAAAACTACTTTTATGAATTAGTCCTTGGTTTTTTGCCTGATTAGAACTAAACCAGTGCAGGAAGATTCTCTGAAGAATGATTATCATATTCTCACTGTCACAAAGGGACGCCAAAACTTTGGAAAAGGGCAGGGCTGCCTTTACTAAAACGGCTATAACTTTTGAATGGGATGAGATATCTTCATCAAACCTACTGTGCATTTGTAAGACATGAATCTGAGGTCACATGAAAAGAGTCGCGGGGCTTGGCCAATTGGTGGCACTATCAGAGGGATTTAAGTGAGTAAATGATTGTATATTGCGCATTTTTTAACACATACGCACAATATTCATATCATACGATAGACCTTCTCATTCCAAACAACTTTGCCTCTAGAACCATTGCTGTCAATCAAATGTTTGTTTGAGAAAATGTAAAAAAAAAAAAAAACTGTGAACTGCAGTACAATTCTCTGGAGGTCAATAATTATCCAGAAAGTTTGGAAATGTATCCATTGGGAAGCTATAATGAGGTTGTTTAGAAGAGGGGCCTGTCCAAAAATACCCGAAAGCCTATAAATCCTAAAAGAAAACTCAAAACTTCACCAAACCTGGTGAGCACATGCGACAGGTAATTATAAACAAGCATGCAAAGCTTTAGGGAGATCAAACCACAGCTCCTGCTATAAAAGTGCCTTTTTTATTGTAAATGCAGTGTTTAAGGGTGTAACAGAAATACAACCAAAAAAGTAAAAAATCAAAATCTCTTTACCATGTGCACTAATGATTGTATTTGTAAACTCCACCAATGTCCCATGTCTCCTCATGATCAAGGAGACATGAATCATTACTGTCGTCCTCTGCCAGTGCTCTTTTACAGGACCATTTATAAAGAAAACTAACAGGGATGATTACATTTGGACACTGACTATCAGGCTAATTTAAGGATGAGCGAGTCAGCGGAATCCAATACACATGTGTAAATGTTCTGTGGCGCTGATTTTAGGGACACTGATTAACATGCAAAGGCTGTTTCAGCTATGGAGAAGACCAATCAGAGATACTTCCACTAGAAAAGAATGAGATGTATAATTCAGGCATATGTAAGCTATATATACATGCATTACAGCAATAAATGTCTTGCTGATTGAGTATGCAATACATCACAGCTCGACGCTGCATGGGACAAAACTGCTTTTATGAGCAAAATCTGTAGGGAAATTTCTAAATAGATGAAAAACAATGAGATGATGTAAACAATGCACAGCGGGAGTGAAACAATTTGTAATGATAATGTTGAAGTCTGAGTTGCAAGAGCATCGGGTGATTAATTTGTACAAGCTTCTGTGCAGCAGAGTTTTTAGTACATTGTGCTATTAATATAACTCAGACAGTTTTCTGGATCTGGATATGGAATGGATGCTACCCTGACAGTACATAACACTGATTCAGGCCAGTTGCTGGCACAGTTATGAAATAAAACATCTTTCAGTATAGACAGATCTTTCATTAGCAATAAACCAAGTCTTTACTTAGTCTTTATGTGCATTCATTTATACCCATTAAACACTTTTATGCCAAGGAACCACAGTTTGTAGTAATAGCTGGCACATTAACAGAAATGTTTATTTATGTGCACTGCCTCTGTAAATTGAAACTAAATGACGTACAGTGAAGAGAGTAATGTACAGAAGTTCATTCTCAAATGTCCTAAACGAGGAGTATATACTCCGCCAATCCACCTTATTCTTCCATGCTAAAATAAGCCTATGAGCGAGACTTCCGGTTTATTAGCCACTCAGCAAGCCTGTAACCACCTAAATCAAGGATTAAAAAATCCTGGTCATTTACCACATAATTTGTTTTTAACGTTTATGACTGTTATAGCGCCAGCTGTGGTCCGATCTCCCTAAAACTTTGCATGCTTGTTTAGAATCACATGTCGCATGTGCTTATCAGGTTTTGTGAAGTTTTGAGTTTTCGTTTAGGCTTTATAGGCTTTTGGGTATATTTGGACAGAACCCTTTTCTTAACAATCCCGTTATAACTTTCCAAAGGGTAAAATTCGACCTATGTTTTGATCATTATTGACCTAGAGAGTCCAGAGAATTGCACTGCAGTGTTTTTTGCCAGACTAGTTCTAGGACTAGTTTGCAAAAGTAGTTTTTTTACATTTTCTTAATCCTTTAACAAACGGTTTGATTTACAGCAGTGATTCTAAGTTGTTCAAAATGAGGAGCTCTATCGTATGATATGAATATCATGCATATGTGTGAACAAATGTTTAATATACAATCGTTTACTCTCTTGAAAAATGCAATATTGCCCACTGGTGTCCTTTTTCTTTCAAATTTCTCGCAGAACTTTAGGGCTGTGAGTCAATCAGGCTCACCAAGTTTTGTTCTGATCGACCTCTGTTAAAGGAGTAGTTCCCTTTCAGAACACAAATTTACAGATAATGTACTCATCCCCTTGTCATCCAAGATGTTCATATCTTTCTTTCTTCAGTGGTAAGGAAATTATGTTTTTTAAGGAAAAAAATTTCAGGATTTCTCTCCATATAATTGACTTCTATGGTGCCCCCGAGTTTGAACTTCCAAAATGCAGCTTCAAATGGCTCTAAACGATCACAGCCGAGGAAAGAAGGGTCTTATCTAGCAAAATAATGGGTTATTTTCTAAAAAAAAAACTTTTTAACCTCAAATGCTTGTCTTGTCTAGCTCAGCAAGACGAGCGTTTGAGATTAAAAAGTATATAAGTTGTAAATGTTTTAAGAAAATAACCGATCATTTCCCTAGATAAGACCCTTCTTCCTCAGCTGGGATCATTTAGAGCCCTTTGAAGCTGCATTTAAGCTAAATTTTGGAAGTTCAAACTCGGGGGCACCATAGAAGTGATATGGAGAGAAATCCTGAAATGAAAAACACCATTTCTTTACGACTAAAGAAAGAAAGACAAGAACATTTTGGATGACAAGGGGGTGAGTACATGACCTGTCAATTTTTGTTCTGAAAGTGAACTACTCCTTTAAGCTTGTCTAATAGCTTGTCTCAAAGTTCATCGGCCTACGGCGGCCATGTTTTTTGAGATACGCAATTGTCCTCATAGTCACTTGTGGAACTTTGGACCATGACCGTGTTTACCAATTTTAATGTTGATAGGACAAACGGATGTGTAGTTATTAATTTATTTATTTTTTTACATTACCTCAGTTTCAGCTCTTAAATAGGCGTTGTGAGTTTGGCAAAGATATCTCATTCCGTTTATAAGTTGTCATTTTGCTAAAAGTGGCCCTTCCCCTTTTGAATGTTTTGTTGTCCCTTCGCATCCCTTTTCGCAGGGCGATGGATGAATCCAATGCGTTTTGTCCGGTTTGGGTCAAAGATTCCACCGACATAAGACACTTGAGTCTGTGACGAATGGTCGAGGAGTTATGAACGATTTTGTACTTTTTGATCACCTTGGTGCCATTGTAGATGGTGTGAGTACTACCATCCCTCCAAGTTTCAAGTCTCTATGACTTACATTTTGGTCTGCCCGACCAGTTTTACGTGGCGATTGCTGATCGTTGGCCATTCTAACAATCACAACAGGGTTTCAGTGCTATGCACTTAAAACCCCTAACAATAACAACAGTAAATGGCAAAGCTGTTTACACTACAAACCAGTATATTCATAATTACGATATTACATTATAATAATATGGTAAGACACACAATTTGCAATATGTTTTGTACAGCTAAAAATGTAAGAACAAAATTTAAAATGTGATTAAAACTTCAGAGTGTTCTTTTTTATTTTTCAAAAACGATTTTCCTTGGCTACATGAACTTTAGAGACATTAAGGGAATGTTCCATTTTATAATTTTGCAAACATTATGTGAATGTCACCATCTGAAACCAATTAACCAATTAACATTTAAAAAAGTTCCACAAAAAGCGTAGGCCTATAAAGATTAGATAACTTTAAATTAACATTCTTTTAACATTACTGGTAGAAAACTTTGAGAGAACCTTGCCAGAACGTACAGCCAAAGTTCTGGGAACGTTCCCTGTTGGCTTTGTAACCAATAAATAACCCTCAGGGAATTAGGCTACTTTCTTTGAAAACCCTATACTTTTAATACCGAGATAATAGATCTTTTAATTTTTATAAGCTTCAAATATTTAAACACACGTTAAACTGGCAAGTAGAAGACTGTTTCATTTCTGTTCAGGATATTTAGTGAAAGCAGAGAAAGTGACCCTGTTAAACTTCATCCATAAAGAGAGCAGCAGTCACGCCTGTAGGAGTCAGTAAACCTCTTCCAGCCGCTGCGCCGCATTTCCGCTTCCACTGGACTCAAGAGTCCCTGCTAAAAGAGCTGTGAGGGGCTCAGAAGCACGAGAGGATTCGGTACATGTCAGAAACACATTTATGCCTCATATAAGTGACTCCGAAAGTTTGTAGCAGCGCTCAGTCGGAATGCAGAGTTAAAGGGATCGCCGAGGGAAGAGTTTCACAAACTCCAAACTTTGTTTTGGGCTCTGAGTGGTTGACAGACGCTTCCAGGACCAAACGCCGGACAGGTAAGAGCATGTTAATGTAATGTACACTGATAAAGGGTCATGATGAATGGGATTTATTGTCTACTGGTGACGCTGAATACTCGTGTATCGATTGTTTGTGTTTTTATCTTCTGAGGACATAGGATGACGCTCTAAGACTATTTACCTGTTGAAAAAAGTTCTCTTACTGATATCTTTTTGCCTTTGATGTGACGATTCATAGCTTTCAAGAAACATTTACAAAGTTGCTTTGTAAAGAAAAAAGAATGATACAATGTTACAATTCAGCCTGTTTGCTGAAATTCTAAATCTAGAAATTATTTAACGTATTATACAATAAAAACCTGTTCGTTGGTTAACTGTTACTTTACCATATACGCTAAAATATTCAATTTGACATTTTTTTTAGATCTATCTATCTATCTATCTATCTATCTATCTATCTATCTATCTATCTATCTATCTATCTATCTATCTATCTATCTATCTATCTATCGTGCTTTATGAATCATCTTATTCCCCTTTTTTCGGGTTACTGTTTTATCTCATAATATACCAGGCATATTCTAAATGAGCAATGGTAACATATACTCATTTGGATGTTAACTACTGATCTGTTAGGATTTCTGGACTTCAAGGACCATCTTTAAGGACTTATTAATTAAGTTATATGCCAAAAACGGAATATTATGCAATATAAAGCTTGTCATAAAATGTAATGGGTGTAAAGAGAGTTGCAAGAGTTTGAGTTCTTAGCCTGACATGAGGGAGGAATGTTAGAGCGCAGACGCTGAGGTATTTCAGGAATCAAAGCTTAAATTCAGAGCTCTTTGAGAGACAACAGCTGAGAAGAGATCAATATGCTCCAAAGTGACCAGTGGAGACAATATCTACTTCAGAGTTGCATGTTTTCAGCTGTCACATGCATGGTCAAAGCTCTCGAGGATTTCCGGAATGATTTAGCCAGGCTGAATAATTGATTCTAGTGTTTTATTAAATGTTTCTTATTTGGGATGGTTTTCTTTAAACCTTATGGCCCTGCAAACTTACTGGCACTATTTCGAGGAATTCTGAGGTTATCTGATGCCCTGTTTGTCCACAGCAGCAGGGCATTTTTGTCCTTGCGTAAACAGCCTCCCCATTCTGGTTTTGTGTCCATGTGGTCTTAGACCGGCCGTTGTGTTTACAGTCTAGAAGGTCAGCATGTATCCCTTTGACCCTGACCCTCACATTCCTATTCTGCATCCTGCCCAGAGCAGGCGGTCCTCATGACCACTGCTCTTCAAGGCCTTCTGCTGGGGGAACACGTGTGGCAATATCCTCTGTGCTGCAGGGAGGGCACGTGGCACCAGTTTTTTTTTTTTTTTGTGGCTGATGAGTCCCCTCCCCAACAGCTTCATCGTCCTCTCTGTTTTTTAAAGAGCCTGTGATTAAACTCACCACACTGAGTTTTCGGTCTAATCAAACCCTTCTGCTGGATCTCATTGTTTTTCTGCTCTTTATTAAAGTTCCTGTTGGAAGATTAAAATGTCGATATAATAGGCATCAAAGCTTTTCATTGTGCATGCTCTGAATGAGTATCTCAGAATAATAGCTTACACTGTAAACTGATTTTGCCAAGTTTTAAATAAAACTAAAATTATAAGTTATAAACACTGATGCCCATGGTAGTGATCAAATTGGAGTAAATCACCCTTTGATAGTAACTTGATGCTTCAAATAACGATTTTATCATTTACATTAAAGGTTGTATAAGCGATTTCAAGCCTAAAACATAAAGTGTCACATTCAGCTGACCTTTCTTCACGATCCGCTCGCTGCCTGCCCCATAAATTGGCTGTAAAAAATCGCGTCTCTGTGGTCACCCTAGGGTCCGAGATATGCCAAAAAACAAAACAATCGGTGCTACCAACCATTCCACAGGAAAAACAAACAGTGTTCCAACCAATCACCATCAGGGGGTTGGTGTTGTGGACTTTTGTACTGGTGCAGGGATGTGAGGGAGGCAGAGCGAAAGTCCACAACACCAACCCCCTTTTTTTTTTTTTTATTCAAGTTAAGTCTTTGAATTAGTCATTGAATCACATACTCAAGACTTGTTAACAAACACTGAATCACTGAGTAATGGATCAAGTTTCTGTTATTGCGTCATTGAATCATTTATTCAAGAGATTTGTTCAAAACGTTAATTAAATCAGTAATGAAGCAAGTGACGTTTCTTTGAGTTAGTCATTGAATAGCTTACTCAAGAGATTTGATAAAGAATACTGATTCATCCAGTAGTGAAGCACGTGACATTTCTGTGAGTGAGTCATTAAATAATTTACTCAAGATTTGTTAAAAAAACGCTAATTCAACCAGTAATGAAGCAAGTGAAGTTTCTGTGAGTCATTGAATCATTTAGTCTAGAGATTTGTCCAAAAACACTGATTCATCCAGTAATGAAGCAAGTGAAATTGCTGTGAGTGAGTCATTGAATCATTTATGTATAACATTTGTTCAAAAATGACAATTCAACCAGTAATGAAGCAAGTGAAGTTTTTAGAGTGAGTCATTAAGTCGTTCACTCAAGATTGTTTCAAAAACACAGATTCATCCAATAATGAGGCAAGTGAAATTGCTGTGAGTGAGTCATTGAATTGTTTACTCAAGAGCTTTGTTAAAAAACATTTATTCATCCATCAATTAAGCAATTGAAGTTTCTGAGTGAGTCATTGAATTTCAAAAGATTTGTGCAAAACACTAATTGGTCTAGCAATGAAGCAAGTGAACTTACTGTGAGTGAATCATTGAATCATTCATTCAGGACATTTGTTCAAAAACACTGATTGAACCAGTAGTAAAGAAGGTGAAGTCTTTATGTGTGAGTCATTGAATCAATTATTCAAGATATTTGTTAAAAAAAAAAAGCCAGTTCAACCAGTCATGAAGTAAGCAAAGTTTCTCTGAGTCATTGAAATTTTTTTTTTCAACAGATTTGTTCAAAAATGCTAATTGAACCAGTAATGAAGCAAGTGAACTTTCTATGAGTGAGTCACTAAATCATTTATTCAAGATATTAATAAAAAACGCTAATAGGTCCAGCAGTGAAGCAAGTGAAGTTTCTCTGAGTGAGTCATTGAAACATTTATTCAAGAGATTTGTTCAAAAACACTAATTCATCCAGTAAGGAATCAAGTAATATTTCTGTGAGTAATTCATAGAGTTGAATTGAAACATTTATTCAAAAATGCTAATTGAACCAGTAATGACGAAAATTAAGTCTTTCTGTGAATCTCTGAATCATTAATTGAAACCAACTTAACACAAATTGTTAATAAAACAAAAATGAGATTTTTTTAAATATAATGCAGCAATTATTATTTAATATGAACCACTAGTAAATTACATGTTTTGTTTTGCTGTGTGTTCAGAATCATGTGATTTCTCCAAAACCGTGCAGCTCTAAACAGCTGTAGGTATTTCTACTTCAAAATTGAATACATATTTATTGTGTTACTTTGCAATTATTTGTGATATTTACCAGCAAATGCTAACAAATTGTTGCAAAATAAATCCTACACTTTTTTTTTCTTCAGTGTACTTAGTTTGTGATTCACACTTTGGAATAAATGAATCATACACTAGTGTTTTTTTTGTACTAGTGTAGTTTACATCATCTCTAGCTCTAACTCGTCATGCTTAATTGCTCTATTTTTCCAGCCTGATGTTCACGAACGTTTCCATTATCTCCAGCCGACTAAACATCTACACGCTCTCAACACCCACACTGCGTCCACAGTTGTTAAATCAACAGTTTTGTTCTCCCTTTGACCTCATTGGCTCATTCGCCCAGTGCCAGGCTGTTCAGTGCAGGGTAGGATCAGTAGCCACGGATGGGAACAAGAGCTGCTCTGTGCCTCTGTGGGTACGGGACAGCATCCGCCTTATAGTTCATGCTATGACTTAGCAGAAACAGAAGAAAGCTCAGCTTGACACTTGACTTACAGCTGTGTGACATAAGCACTTATAATGACATCTCGAACTGTTAGCCTGAATGGCATTTGGGCTCTGTGACATCACTTCTGTAGATGTCATAGCATTAGATGATGTAGAGCAGACAATGTACAGTAGACTATAGCTTTGGAAAACAAAATGGCTAAATATTAACTGAATTCTCATAAATTGGCCCAAATTGATTTTTTGTTATTTATTTTAGAGGACTGCATTGTTTGGGGTTGGTATTTATTTATTTACTTATTTATTTTTAAATAGAAATCAATACTTTTATTCAGAAAATATGCAATAAAGGTATTAAAGGTGAAAAAAAACTGCTATTAATAAGAATTATTTCTTGAGCACCAAATCAGCATATTAGAATGATTTTGAAGGGTCATGCAACACTGAAGACTGGAGTAATGATGCTGAAAATTCAGTGTAATATTTTACTATATTACCATAATATTTCACTATATCACTATTTTTACTGGTTTACTTTTATCAAACAAAGCCCATTTCTGCTACTGAATAAAAACTGAAGAAGGTTATTGTAAATTAATCTCGCAGTTCTGACTTTTTTTTCCTCAGAATTGCGTGATATAAGCTCACAATTGTGAGAAAGAAAGTAATTGGGTGATTAAAAACCTGCAATTCTGAATTTTCTCGCTAATGAGAGATTTTCCTTCACATTTCTAACTTTTTTCGTGATGTAAACTCACAATTCTGACTCTCACAATTGCAAAATAAAGCTCACAATTGCGAGAAAGTAAGAACTGGGAGATAAAAACTCGCAATTCTGACATTTCTCGCAAATGCAAGTTTGTATTTCACAATTCAGACTTTTTTATGATATAAAGTCACAATTCTGACTTTTTTTAAAGAAATGGGAGATATAAACTCACAATTCTGACTTTTTTTTTCTCAGAATCGTGTGATATAAGCTGACAATTGCGAGAAAGAAAGTAAGAATTGGGAAATAAAAACTCGCAATTCTGACTTTTCTCACAAATGCAAGTTTGTATCTCACAATTCTGACTTTTTTAGTAATGTAAACTCACAATTCTGACTTTTTTTTCTCAGAATTGTGTGATATAAGCTGACAATTGCAAGAAAGAAAGTAAGAATTGGGAAATAAAAACCCTCAATTCTGACTTTTCTCGCAAATCTGAGTTTGACTTTTTTTGTGATAAACTCACATTTTTTTTTTTTTTTCCTCAGAATTGTGTAATAAAGCTCACAATTATGAGAAAGTAAGAATTTGGACATAAAAATATGCAATTCTGACTTTTCTGAGTTTGTATCTCACAATTTGACTTTTTTATGATATAAAGTCACAATTCTGACTTTTTTCTCAGAATTGCGTGATATAAAGAATAGTGAGAAAGAAAGTAAGAATTGGAGAAATTCAGATTTTTCTTGCAACTACGAGTTCATAATCATATCTTGCAATTCTGACTGTTTTGGTCGTAATTGCATGATATAAACTCACATTTGTGGGAAAGAAAGTAAGAATTGGAACATAAAAACTGTCAATTCTGACTTTTCTCAAAAATGCAAGTTTGTATTGTTGACTTTTTTTGCAATTGAAAGTTATAAAGTCTAATTTCGAGAAGAGAAAAAGACACATGTTCATAGAATTGTAATTTTTTTTTTAACTCAACTCCCATAAAATTACACTTCTGAGATATGAAGTGGCAATTCTGAGACAAAAAGTCACAATTGTGAGATTATTTCTTAATAACTTGCAATTGTGAATTTATATTATGCAATTCTGAGAAAAAAAGTCAGATTTCCAAGTTCATATCTCGCAATTCTGACTTTATAACTTGCAATTGCGAGTTTATATCACATGATTCTTACCTAATATCTCAGAATTGCAAGTTTATATCTCACAATTCTGACTTATATTTCTGATGAAAAAAAAAAGTGTGAATTGCTAATCTGCATCATGCAATTCTGAGAAAAATTCGCAATTACCTTTTTTTTCCCAGTGATGTAAATAGGTTTCCATAAATAAATGTACCCCTTATAAAAAATGATTATTGAGCCAAACTATTGAACGGTAGTATGTATTTACAATAATTTATCTCTACTTTGTCCACTATTTTGGCTGGTGGGCTGTTTGCAGTGCATTCTGGCATGGCATTTTAATGATATATTTTCTTGATATATGTTGTCAGCTCACTAGGTAGTAAAATGTTTTACTCTATTGACGTCTGTACTCAATGCTCAATGCTTAAGAAATTTTCAGTTCATTAATCAATCCACCCATCCATGTAAAAGTACATTTAAGTTGATGGTCCCTGATCCACATTTCCTTCTATATCTTATTCTTCTATATCTCAGTAACATAGCTCAGTTATGGTGATAACTATATGGCAAGTGCATTCTTGTCTATATTTTGACACTGTGACTCAACCGCATGCTGTTGTTTACAGTCTTTCTATTTTGGAGAGCAGACTGCACTGGCTACACAGAGGGGGAAAAAAGAGAAGTCTTTCTGTTTTAAATATTACGCTTTGTGGCCAAACATGAATTCCTAAAGATGTGATGTTGATAAGCTTGGAGTTTTTCATGAATGTGTTTGTGTATGTGTTGCAGGGTAGATAACTCATCGATGCCTGCTGGTTTATGGCATGTTGTTTACTGAGTCCAGCAGCCCTGTTTCAAGTATGTTATTTGCTCCATGTGTGCCTGTTCCAATTAAACCCTCGAACACAAGTTGCCCACATGTTTAGCGTTCCCTATGGAGAAGCCTTTTCAGTCAGTTTTTCATAAGCAATTGTCCTTTGTGTGGGTTTACGTCTGTTTTGACCTTTTTCAACAGCACTTCAGTTGACGTGTTAATGTGCGCCTGACACACCTCTATTATGTTTGGGTGTTCAGGTTGGTTTCCAGGTGTTGCAAGATGTTTCACGCAGTTTCTAGGGTGATCTAGTTGCTGTATAGGTTGTTAAATGACCCAAATTTGACCCAAGTCTGGCTTAAGTCTTATAATAGCACACCTCTCAACAAGCAGTATGATTTGAGAGATTGTTCATGCTGGTTTCCTAAAGGCGCGGGTATATTTTATCAGTCAAAATTATCGGCTTTTATGCCAAAAATCATTAGGATATTTAGTAAGATCATGTTCCATGAAGATATTTTGTAAATGTCCTACTGTAAATCTATCAAAACTTAATTTTTGATTAATAATATGCATTGCTAATAACTTAATTTGGACAGCTTTAAGGGTGATATTCTCAGTATTTAGTTTTTTTTGCTCCCTCAGATTCCAGATTTTCAAATAGTTGTGTCTCGGCCAAATATTGTATTATCCTAAAAACCATGCATCAATGGAAAGCTTATTTAATAATCTTTCAGATTATGTGTGGTCCAGGGTTACAAATATAACTTGAACTTCTCTTTGTCTGCTTTTTGAGTCGGGTATATTTAATTTAGAATTTGGCCTGTAATAATAACAGATAATATACTACTGTTTAAATATTTTGGGGTTGGTAAGAATTTTAATGTTATTGAAAGATGTCTTTTATGCTTACCAAGCCTGCATTTATTTGATTAAAATACGATAAGAACAGTTATGTTGTGAAATAGTATTATAATTTAAAAGAAGGTTTGTATTTTATATTTTATTGTGGATTTTAATATGCCAATTATTCCTGTGATGGCAAAGCCAAATTTTAAGAAGCTATTACTCCAGTCCTCAGGAATCTTTGATGAATATAACATTCAAAATAACAGCATTTATCAAAAAAAAAAAATTGTAACATTATAAATGTCTTTACTGTCACATACTAGCAAAAAATAAATATGCGGTAACGTAATATAACGGTAATGTGTGTATATATGTGAACCAAGGCCATTAATAAATTAATAAGCTTTCCATTGATGCATGGTTTGTTAGGATGGGACAATATTTGTTGGAGATGTAACTATTTAAACATCTGGAATCTGAGGGTGCAAAAATATTTCTGCTGCTAAAATATTTAAAAAAATCGCCTTTAAAGTTGTCCAAATGAAGTTCTTAGCAATGTATATTGCTAATTAAATATTAAGTTTATATATATTTACAGTGATAAATTTACAAAATATCTTCATGGAACATGATCTTTACTTAATATCCTAATGATTTTTTGACATAAAACAAAAATCTACCATTTTGACCCATGCAATGTATTTTTGGCTATTGCTTCAAATATACCCGTGCTACTTAAGACTGGTTTTGTGGGCCAGGGTCACATATATATTTGCAAGAAGACATGTTTTAATTTATTTGGTGAAAGATTTGAATGGCACTTTATGGAACTGACTAAATATACTTCAAAACTGAAAACGACAGGCATATTCGTCCTGTTCTAGTCAGCTGACATTTTCAAGTTTTTGTTTCACAGAAGTTATGACAATTATATTCCATCAGGCTCTCGGTACATCTGACACCTAGAGAACATTGACTTGCATTGCTGTAATCCAAAGCATATGAATTCTTCTGATCAGACTGAAGTGTAACTTTTATAGTCTTTTAGTTGGCTTTTCTCCTACTGCATCATCAATGCAACAGCACGTTCTGGTGGGTCATGTTTTATTGAGTTGGAAATTAGATCATCGTTAAGGAAAAATGACCTAGAGCGGCGGTCTTTCAGCCAAAGGTTCCAGTGCTGCCTTCCATCCCTCTGTTTCTACTCCTGATATGGAGGCCAAAGCAGTGTGACAGTTTGTTCAGAGCGTGTTTGAGGGCACATATGATGGTGTCATAGACAATACGAGAGTTTGACTAACTGAAGCCAGATGCCTTAGACTTTAGCCTTGGATGTGTCACACTGCAAATTGAGGGAAACCACACGCACCATTGCAACAGACAGTTTATTGCAAGGTTTTCAAGGAAGGGTTATTATGAGTCATTCATTAAGGGGGTTTCTAGTGTCAATTAGATATCCAGCTATAAAACACGTTTTCTGAGTCTGTGATATGTTCACTCTATTAATATTTTGAATTTTGTTCCATTTGTCAGTTCTTATGGAAGTCTGCAGCGATTGCTTTTTACCCTGGGGTCCTAATCAACCTATTGAGTTTGTTGCAGTAATGACTTTACATACAGTTGATGTCAAAAGTTTACATACAACTCGCGGAATATGCAAAATGTCAATTATTTGACTAAAATAAGAGGGATCATACAAAATGTATTTTATTTTTTATTTAGTACTGATCTGAATAAGATATTTCACATAAAAGACATTTACATATAGTCCACAAGAGAAAACAATTGTTGAATTTATAAAAATGACCCTGTTCAAAAGTTTACATACACTTGATTCTTAATACTGTGTTGTTACCTGAATTTTTTTTTTAGTGATAGTTGTTCACAAGTCCCTTGTTTGTCCTGAACAGTTAAACTGACCGCTGTTCTTCAGAGAAATTCTTCAGAAAGGTTTTTCAGCATTTTGAGTATTTGAACCCTTTCCAACAATGGCTGTATGATTTTGAGATCCATCTTTTCACACTGAAGACAACTGAGGGACTCATATGCAACTATTACAGAAGGTTCAAACACTCACTGATGCTTAAAAAGGAAACACTATGCATTAAGAGCCAGGGGTGTAAACTTTTGAACAGAATGAAGATGTGTACTTTTTTTCTTATTTTGCCTAAATATCGTTTTTTTTTTCATTTACTACTGCCTTCAGAAGCTACAGAGGATACTTGCATGTTTCTCTGAAAACAAAAGAAGTTCCATTTTTCCTGATCTTCAAATTCCAAAAGTTTTCACCCCCTCTTTAATAAACTCTTAATAAAATAATTAACATTTTGCAGATTCTGCAAGGTCTATGCGAACTTTTTACTTCAACCGTATGACCATGAATTTATATCCTGATTGTATGGTACTATTAGCCCATTAATAAAAAATAAAATCTTTATTGTAGAGATTGCATGATAACCAACCCAGTATCATGAGATTACTAACTGCTTTACAAGTTGGCAGTTTAGTGTGAATTCATGCAATTTGATAAGTACAAAAACAACCAACTCTAAACTTTATTATTACAAAAACGTATGAGTGCTAAAGTGCTAAAAGGATTAGTTCACTTCCAGAATAGAAATTTCCTAATAATTTACTCACCCCCATGTCACCCAAAATGTTTGTCTTTTTTATCAGTCGCAAAGGAATTAAGATTTTTGAGGAAAAACATTCCATGATTTTTCTCTGTATAGTGCACTTAAATGGGAGCCAATGGGATGAAGGTCCAAATTGCAGTTTCAATGCTGCTTCAATGAACTCTACACGATCCCAGATGAAGAATAAGGGTCTTATCTCGCAAAACAATTGGTCATCTTCTATAAGAAAATACAAATGTATATACTTTAATCACAAATGCTTGTCTTGCGTTAGCTCAATTTCACGCATTACATAGTCATGTTGGAAAGATCGGAAGTACCAACCCAGTGATTAGTGAACGTGAAAAGACAAAAAAAGGTAAAACAATGATGTCGGCCAATTTTAAAGTTGGAAGAGAAAATTAGATTTTAAAAATGAAAATGAGAGTTGAAGTGAAGTAGCAAAACTACTGTTTGAATATCAACACTTATCCCAAAATATAATTGAATGTGAAAAACTGGACTTTTGTACCTAGAAATGCATGCCGTGCGGTGCATGTGAGCACATTGGGATAGAGAATGGGGCCCTGGAGAGCCATCCTCACTACCTGAATGAAACCCAGCTAACTACACACAAAGGGACCTTATTGGCAAGGCACAACCATCCCTTGCGTCCCTCTCTGCCAGCACTCGGTTCAAAAGCACTTTTGTAAGCCTCTACATAGTTCAGGCCTTTTTGGAATTACTACCTCACTGTGGCGATTAAAGACGCGGGTAACTATTACTTGGCCTGGACCTCTTCACTGTACTATTATCACTGGGAATTTGATTCTTTATTCTTAACAGGCAGGAAGCGAGTAGTTTGGGAGCATAAAGTAATGTACGGTGTGTGCTGTCAATGACATGTTCAAACCTGTCTCTGACAGTCTCGGCCCACCAGCAACTGATAGTATTTCGCTTATCAGATAGGCAGCTTTGTATAGTCGTTTCGTGAATGCATAACAAATGTGTTTTCCCTGTTTTGCCTCAGCTTTACCTCTTAAAAAGTGCAAGACCCGTTTTTGGATCCTTTCCTGCCGCTCCAGAAGGCCTGTTAGATCTTAAGAGAGCAACTGAAGGCGATTTGTTTGGCAGCTACGCGGCCACGTCTGTCGACCTGATATAAACCATATTTGACGTCGCTTTAATGCAGTCATTAGCGTATCAGAAGAAGGCAGCAGAAAGCTTTTTGATTGCCTCATGTCCCTGTAGAGCTGGTAGTCCTGGGCCATTTATTTCTCAATCACACTAATTCATTCCTGAGGTTTCTCCTGTATCACATTACTGGACATACGGTATTGACAGATTGAATGCTTGCCGTTGCTCACCCTGCTCGTTTCCCAAGTCATTGCCTTGTCATTTAGTCATTTAGACACTTTTTTTATACATCTGAAAAAGACAAGGATCATTTTTTTCATATTTAGTTGTCCTCGGGTGAACTTTTTCAGGTCATGTGGAATTAGATGCTATATGAACCGTTTCTGCTGAAGTGAGTTGTAATATCAATACCATATTCTTCATACTTTGTCGCCTTGCGGTAAATGGCACTCGATACATGTCTGGAATACTTGAATGCTGAGTTCTATTTTTTTTCCTTCCCCTTTTCCTCTTTTTAAGTGTGTTTCTTTTGGCCTAACCTTTGTGTATGGATCTTTGGATTGAACAATAAAGGATAGCCCTCTATACAATGTTTTGTTTAAAATCATGCCCTGCAAATCTACATTTATATTTCTGTCATGACAATTGTCAGAAAAGTTTAGCATGGTAATGGATATGACAATGTTAATTTATTTGGTCTTGGCAGAATGGATCTGCTACACTGCTGCTGCTTAGGGCTGGACAATATATCGAACGATATTGTGAGGCGCGTTTAGTCAATGAAGCCGGTACTTTGATTAGTAGTAAATCTCCATCACGTGCGTTCCGCTCAGGTTCCGCTGGAGCGGCAATTAATACACAGAGACGTATATCTCTGACAAGCTACGCCATATCGAGCTTAATATCGAATGCGATATTGAGTGCGATATGGCGTAGAACGCACGTGATGGAGATTTACTACTAATCAAAGTACCGGCTTCATTGACTAAACGCGTCTCACAATATCGTTCGATATATTGTCCAGCCCTACTGCTGTTGTTGTTTTTTTTTGTAGTTGTAGATTATTGCTGCTGCTGCTGCTGTAAGTAAGTACAGAACTTGCTACTGCCAAAGCATATGGTGATATAGTGCCGTGAGTATTTAAGACATACTGCTGCTGCACAAATAGCATAAAATAACCCATAGCAGATCTATACAGGTGGAGCTGGGGAAGGTGGAGGGTTTCACGTTGCAAAATGCCCAAGTGAATGCTACAAGCCATTTAAATAGCTGCAAGCTCATTGGTTGATTACTATTTTTCTGGACCTTGAACATGTCAGTTGAGTTGCTGTCTATGAAGGGTCAGAAAGCTTTTGGATTTCATCAAAGATATCTTAATTTGTGTTCTGAAGATGAATGAAGATCTTACAGGTTTGCAGCGAACCAAGGGGGAGTAATTATTGACAGAATTTTAATTTTTGTGTGAGCTATCCTTTTAAGATCAGACTGATGTTAACGGATTACTACACTTCCAGAATAAAATTTTCCTTACAATTTACTCACACAAGATATTCATGTGTTTTTTTTTCTTCAATCGGACAGATATAACGTTTTTTGAGGAAAACGTTCCAGGACTTTTCTCCATATAGTGGACCTCAATGGTGCTCAACAGATTAAAGGTTAAAAATGCAGTTTCTATGGAGCTTTAAATGTCTTCTATGGAGGATTAAAGGTCTTACAAACGATTGGTCAGTTTCTTAAAAAAAAAATTAATATTAATACACTTTAACCAAAAATGCTCGTCTTGACACTTTTTAATTTTGTTTTAATTTTTAATTTTTAAGCTATGTATAATTCTTAGCCTATACAGGATTCCTTATAATGGTATTACACTGAAAAAAAAAAAACACAATTTGTTGAGTCAACTTGAGTGCAGCAAAAATCTGTTACCCAACTGCCTTAAAATTTCAAGTTCAGTCAACTTGAAATGTTAAATTGTACTAAGTGACAACTTAGATATTTGAGTTGACTTAACAAAAAAATGTGTTTGTTAAACTTAAAAGCTGGGCAAGTTACCCAGCTGCCTTAAAATTTTAAGTTTAATCAACTCAAATATCTAAGTTGTCACCAAGTACAACTTAACATTTCAAGTTGACTGAACTTTTTGAGTTGACTGAACTTAAAATTTTAAGACAACCAGATTGCAAAAACTGCATTTTTAACCTTCAGTCTTAGCACCATTGAAGTCCACTATATGGAGAAAAATGCTGGAATGTTTTTCTAAAAAAAAAAAAAAAACTACTTTTTTTGCGACTGAAGAAAGAAAGACATGAACATGTTGGATGTTTTTTTTTTTTTGAAAGTGGAGGAATCCTTTAATGGTCATTAGATCTATTCAAGAGTCTAAAAGCACTTTACATTGACTTTGGTTGCATGAGTTGTTGTTTAATTAGCTACATTGCATGGAAACTCCAACAGCGTTTGTTATTGTGTAGTTTCCTGTAAGATTCATCAGAAGTTATTTATATTACAGGCTTTAACAACATCAAAGATATTAGCCATTACGGAAGCGTTTTGTCTTATAAAGGATTGTGAGCCATTAAGAAAACCTGTGTTTGAACTGAAAGCAAGCAGGTTGCAAAATTGTAATTGTGTTTTGAATTCAAGGAAGCCGAATAATTGTTGAAGCTGTTATTGTGTAGCTCTAGGCGACATGGGGTGGCTTGTCAAAGCTCAAGCAATCTAGTTGTTTTTCTCAATTCGTACAAAAGTACATCAGCCAGACCTCAAATTGTGGGATTTACACCAATGCCTCCCAGCAGAACAGTCGTGGTTGGTGAAATCAGCTAGTATGTGAGGTTGTACCACAGAGTTTGATTAGTACACGGGTCTTAGTTTTTCTTGGAAGACCTCAAAAAGGTTGCCTTCATAAGAGTTTGCGTCAATTCTGTCTGATTGACTGTGGTGAACTGTTGGCTTGGTGAACCACTAATGCTACATTAGTTATACAATCACAGCGTAACACAATATGTTTGATTGTTGAGCGATAATGTGCTTTTAAGTTGGTCTGCAGCAGCTGATGAATTTCAGGTGATAGACATATGGTCTGTCTTGATACATTTGGATATTAAGTAAAGATAATGTTCCATGAAGATATTTTGTAAATGTTCTACCATAAATATATCAAAACTTAATTTTTGAATAGTAAAATGCATTGCTAAGAACTTCATTTGGCCAATTTTCAAATAGTTGTATCTCGGCTTCTATCATAACAAATCATACATCAATGGAAAACTTGTTTATTCAGCTTTTGAATGATGCATAAATCAAAATTTAAAAAAAAAATTGACCCCTATGACTGGTTTTGTGGTCACAAATGGACAGTTTAGTTCAGTTTTTTTTAGCTATGTGTAATTCTTAGCCTATACTGGATTCCTTATAATGATATTAAAAAGTAAAAAAAAAACACAATTTGTTGAGACAACTTCAAAAAATGCTACCCAGTTGCCTTAACATTTTAAGTTGACTGAACTTGAAATTTTAAGTTGTACTACTAAGTGACAACTTAGTACATTTGAGTTGACTTAAAAAAAATGGTTTGTTAAACTTAAAAGCTAAGCAAGTTACCCAGCTGCATTAAAATTTTAAGTTTAATCAACTCAAATATCTAAATTGTCTTTTAGTACAACTTAACATTTCAGGTTGACTAAACTTTTTTGAGTTGACTGAACTTAAAATTTTAAGGCAGCCAGGTAACAAATTATTTTAAGTTGGCTCAACAAATTGTTATTTTTAGAGATGATAATACTGGATGATACTATAGAATTTCCTTTAATGGCTCTTTCAAGAATACCTTTTTTTATCGTAATGCATGTCTAAAAAAAAATATTGTATTTTAGTGGTATCTAATGAAAAATGGCAATACAGTGCTAACTTCTGTATTTGATTCGGATTCATCCAGTTACAATGTTTTTTTTTCTTGGTATTTAATTTGGTTTCTGTTAGATTCTCCAAACTGTGTATTAGAAATGTCTTGTCAGTGATGCTCTTTGAAAGGCAGTAATTATGTACTATGTACAGACTCTAAATTTAGACATGATTGATATGCATAACAGGGTCAGTCTAATGTGTTCTGTAATTCTAGCTTGGTTTTCATGTCAATCATTAGCCCCTGTTTCAGTAATCCATTTTCATTTTTAAATGGCTAATAACAATAAAGCCACTAGACAGATTGCAGATTTTACACAGTGTGTAAAGAATATTTTGTGCACAGCTCAGCTCAGGTTTTAAATGACTGATTCATGCTTTAGAAGACATTGCTGGAATACATAGCAAAAAGACAATTAAGGAAGTAACCATGCTATGTGATCAAGTGTGCAAATGTGATATATACAGTATTTGAACATATTGTTCAGTTCCACTATCATGATTTTGTTTTATTTTTGGTTTTTGAATGTGTGTGGTTGTCTCTCAGGTTTTGGGTAAGATGTCTCCTATCCTCTGGAATGCGCTTCATAATTGCTACGTTGCTTTGGCTGTTTCTGGAGAGATTGTTTTCTATTCAAAGGTGTGGCAGCATACAGAGATGTGCTATGCAATTTCGCCTCTGACAATCATCTTGAAGATATAGGGCAGGACATTTCAAGAAGTAACAGACCTCCATATATATATATATATATATAACGTTCTCAGTGCCCTTTTAGTATAAAACACTCTAAGAAGGTCAAATTAAACTAAGAAAATGTGGTGCTTGCTGAAACAATTCTAGGGTGTTTGTGGTGTTTATGAGGTTATTAAGGTCTTTTAAAACCTTGCGTACAGGCTTAAAGGGGTATTTCATTAATTACTCACCCTCATGTCATTCCAAACCCGCAAGACCTTCATTCATCATTAGAACACAAATGAAGATATTTTTGATACAATCTGAGAGCTTTCTGACATTAGTGGTTCAACCGTAATGCTACAGTATGAAGCTACGAGAATACTTTTTGTGCGTAAAGAAGGCAAAAATGACTGAATCTGCAAAATGTTAATTATTTGATTATACAAAATGCATGTTGTACTGACCTGAATAAGATATTTCATATAAAAGATGTTTACATAGTTCAATTTATAAAAATGACCCTGTTCAAATGTTTACATACACTTGATTCTTAATACTGTGTTGTTATCTGAATAATCCACAGCTGTTTTTTTGTTTGTTTTTTGTGTAGTGATAGTTGTTCATGAGCCCATTGTTTGTCCTGAACAGTTTAACTGCCCACTGTTCTTCAGAAAAATCCTAATGAGGGTAAATTGAACTTATTTTGTCTTCTGGGAAGCATGTAAGTATCTTCTGTAGCTTCTGAAGGACAGTACTAAATGAAAACAAAATTATATATAGGCAAAATAAGAAATACACACATCCTCATTTTGTTCAAAAGTTTACACCCCTAGCTCTTAATGCATGGTTTTCCTTCTGGAGCATCAGTGAGCATTGGAACCTTCTGTAATAGTTGCATACGAGTCCCTCAGTTGTCCTCAGCGTTAAAAGATTCATCTCAAACTCATACAGTCATTGTTGGAAAGGGTTCAAATACACAAAAATGCTTTTTCTCAAGAACAGCAGGCAGTTTAATTATTTTGGTCAAATAATTACCATTTTGCATATTTCGCAAAGTGTATGTACACTTGACTTCAACTGTATGTTTACACGCCTCATTTTTGAGACATTTACAAGCCTCTTTTTTCGTTTTGTGAAATCTAGTGGTACACAAAAGGCATTTTTTTAAATAATTAAATAGTTTTATCAAAAAATGACACACTTTAGCTTTAAACTAAACTTTATTAGTGGCACGGTTCCATAATTTAAATCCCTGGTAGCTCTGTTAGTGTGCTAGTTATAGAGCAGCATTTTATATGTTTATAATTACCACTTTTCTCTTTGTTGTTTTGTTGATTAACTTCATTTTAAGTGCCTAAAGTGGCAGATATGAGGCCACAAGACATTTAAAACGTAAAATAGGCAGTTTTAGTGTGGTCGTGGCGTGCTCTTTCCTACTTACTAAAAGTTCAGACACTTTTCATGTGGTTCAGGTTTAGTGATGCCTGCTGTTGACCTACAAAAAGAAATCATTTAACTCACATTTAACAATAGAGCACAATGCAAATATTGGACTTACTTATGGAGATCAATGATCGTAATAAAAACAAGTCTGGGATAACATTTGATCCATTATTTGATGGCTTGAGTAAATGTTAATGTATTTGTCTCTTGGAGAACAGCCGGCTTTCTGTCTTTCCGACATGAAACATTTGTGATCGTGATGGACTGAAGCCCTGTTTTCACAGCGGTGATTTAACCAGCTCCAGATGCAATTCCATAAATCTTATCACCTCTTTTCTAAGCCTTTTAAAACTTATTCAGAAGCTCTTATGCAAAGCCAAGAGTCTCCCCCTCTCTCTCTACATGGATTTATTAACTGTGGTGGGGTCTGCAATCTGCTCAGTTTGCCAGTGTGAGAGGAAAACAGCTGGACTAATGTGAACTTTGCTGTAGATCTGCGGAAGATGAAGAGTGGCACTTTGGTTTTCTACGAAGAATGAAATAAATGGGGAAAATTATAAATGTATTAATTTTAAAATAAAAATGCAACTTTATAATTGATGAACAGATTTAAATTACTGATTTGTTTACATTTATTTTTTAATTATTATACTTAATATTTTATCAAGTGCAGTGTCATTCATTTTTATTTTTTTTGGCTTTAGTGTACAAATTAAGTCCACATGCATGGTTCTGCACAGGAAATTTTTATTAAATACTTGAACATTTGTAAAATATGCTTTCTGTTCACTCAGCTCAGTTTAAACACATTTCAACATTAATATTTCCTTCAAACTAAGCATAGAAACGTTTTTTTTTTAATGTGGCGCAATAAAAGTTTTTTTCAGATTTCTTGGAAATAATCCAAGGGTAATTGTTCATATTTAATTTAATTAAATTTTTGTACTTATTTATATTATTTTTTTTATTCAGAGCAATCAATAAAGACAGAATCACTCAATAAAATATTTCTTTTATTTCTTATTGTAATTTATTTCTAAGTTTATTTCATAATTTGAAAGTGTAATCTTAACAATTTCTGATTGTGATTATTATTATTATTATTATTATTATTATTATTATTATTATTATTGTTACTTTCTTTTTGTATAATAAAATTCTCATGGCAGCTTTAAAATGATCTGAAGCTTCTGGTTGAGCGCCTGACTGCGTTTGAGAGCAGTCATATTTTTTTTTGCACCTGAGGTTTCAGCCATCTGGCCACACTGCCGTCCATCGCTACTGAGCTCCCATGAATGATATCCTCATAGTGATGGCCGTCTTTAGCTGCTTCATCTCTCATTTCTCAGCATGGTGAATAGCCTGTCTGACTGATTGATATGGCATATCCTTGGAGAGATCGCAGTCGAATAAAATGACACGACAGAGCTGTATATCACTGTTCAAAGTTTGATATTGCTGTTGAAAAGCATTTTTGATGTGAGCGAATTTCAGCATGGCTGGTGATTAATATCTCTTTATATATTCTTCTGTCTTTTCTGTATTACGCTTGGAGTGTTTCTACTTCAAGCAGTTTATTAATTATTTATATGTATGTAATTCATACATGCATTTAAATTAAATTAATTAATCATTCAATGTTATGTTTAATCATTTATATTTATTCATTGTTTATATTTTAACAATATTATTTTTTGTATTTTGTTATATTTTATTAAAATGTAATTATAAAGATATTTATTTGCTTTTTTATGTTTATTTTTGTATTTTCTAAAGTTTGAGATTGCTAAGGTTTTTAAAGCAATGTTATGTTGATCAAGGCTGCATTTGTCTGATAAATACAAAAAAAGTAATATTTCAGTAAAATAATGGTTTTCTTTTTTTAATACACTTTAAAATATACATTTATAATTGTATATAATTTACTGTAAGACAATTAAAACAAACTTAAGTCTAAACTAGGTTTTTTAAAATATATTTTTAGTTCTATTTTGTTTCTGTGTGATTCCCTTTTGTTTTGAACCATATTGTTAATTTTATTAATAATAATAATAATAATAATAATAATAATAATAATATTTAAAATGTATTTAAATTATTGTTGGTATTATTATTATTATTATTATTATTATTAATATTAATAATAAAATTAACAATAATTCATTTGTTACTTAATGTTACAGTTATTATGCAATCATTATGTACTAATATTATTTTATTATTAATTGTATTAACAACAATAAATTTGTTACATGATGTTAAATAATGATAATATTTAAATTGTATTATTATTATTATTATTATTATTTATTATTATTATTATTATTATTATTATTATTGTTATTATTAGTTGTATTACCAATTTGTTACATAATGTTTCAGTTATTATGCAATCATTATGTACTAATATTAATATTGTTTTATTAATAATAATAATAATGATAATATTTAAAATGTAGTATTATTATTATTATTATTATTATTATTGTATTAACAACAATTAATTTGTTACATAATGATGTTACAGTTATTATGCAATCATTATGTACTAATACTAATAATAATTATAATTGTTGTTAACAAAATTATGATAATTTATTATTATTATTATTCTATTAACAATTAATACACAATGTTGTTACTGTTATTAGTATTATATAATAATAATAATAATAATAATAATAATAAATAATAATAATAATAAAAGATGAACACAAGATTAATAAAAGGTTATTCTATTAACAGTAATTATTTTGTTACATAACCTTGTTACTGTTGTTGTTATTATTATTGTTATGCAATCATTATATAATTAATAATATAATATTATATAATAATAGTAATAATAATAGTTGGTAAATAATTAAATGTTGTTGTTATTTTTATATATTATTAATCATTCATTATTATTAATTAATTTGTTACATAATGTTTGTTACTGTTATGAATATTGTTATGCAATCATTATGTAATAATACTAATATTAATAATAATAATTGTTAATTAAATAAATAAACAAATGCTATTATTATTATTATTATTATTATTATTATTATTATTATTATTATTATTATTATTATTATTATTATTATTTTAGTATCTCTGAAGGTTGCCTGTTAGGAAAGGTTGCATAAAATGTCATATTGTAAAATAATATTGCAATTTAAAATAGTTTCTATTTTAATACACTTTTAAAATATAATTTTTTCCCCTATGCAAAGCTGAATTTTCAAAGCTGAATCATGCCGATTACAGTAGTTTGATCAATTTAACCTATAGGGTTTGGATGTTTTTCTACAATTACTGACTTCAAGTCCACTGTGAACACAAATTGTGTTCAACTTCTGCCAGTTGTTCCATGATATAGGTGGGTGGGGATAGGAAATGAATGAACTCTCTCAGATGATGCACAAACCTTATGCAACTGCCTCCCATTCCATGATGCTTTGCTGCTTCATATGGGAGATCGAATGTGTACTGGCTGGCTTTGGCAGGATGTGTTGTGATGCATTTGCTGTGTTTGGATAAGACTTTCAATGAGGGGGAACTGAATGAGCTCCACACCCATTGTCCGGCGCTCAGCAGCAGACCAATGAACAGAGGGTGTCAAGGAGAGGGCATGCAACTGCGCTGGTGTGTTTACTGAATATAAGCCGAGTAAACCCAACACTGATGGTTGGCCGTCAGAGGGTATAGAAGAGCAGTGTTGGGCGTAGATGGAAATATTTACCACAATCTTGAAATACAGAACTCCATTGACGTTTGACCTCAGCATCAGCGATTTTAACACAAAGACTGTTGTTCTGGTTGAAGGTGCTTCCTGCATGCATTGTTCTATTAATTGCTTTTAGTGAAGGTTAACAGGCAGATACTCGCCTACATAAAAAGTTTATTAGTCTATTTATATCTCTTGCCTTCTTTATCAGCCAGTTATCCTTGTTTCGGGGTTGTTTTGTCATATGGAAGGTTAAAATGAATGCAAGGAGGATTTTTTTTAAAGGTCATATCTGTCAATTTCCTTGCTATATTTTGAAATAATAGGAGTTTGATTTACTGTTAATTGTGCAGCTGAAATTAAGTCTGTATTTAAATACATTTTAAGTTCAGTTTTAATTCAGTGTGATTCCCGTTTGTTTAATATTAATAATAATAATATAACATTGTTTTTAATACTATTATTAATATTATTATTACTTGTATTAACTATTTAAATGTTTTGTTGCATAACATTTGTTTTATTATTATTATTATTATTATTATTATTATTATTATTATTATTATTATTATTATTATTATTGTGCAATCATTATGTAGTAGTAATATTAAAAATAATAATTATAACTTATTTAACAACTTATTATTATTATTATTATTATTATTATAAATTGTAGTAACAGCAATCTAAATTAATTTGTTGCATAACATTGTTCTGCAGTCATTATGTAATTATTATCATTATGTAATACTACTACTAATAATGATTATAAAATAGTTGTTGTCGTTGTTAAATATTACAATTTTAATAATGACTATTATTTATCAACTATAATAACAATAATAATAAATAACATATTGCTGTTATTATTATTACATAATGATTGCATACCAAAAATAATAGTATTACCAACAATAATTTAAATTATTATTATTATTATTACTTAACAACTATTAGAATAGTATTTTTATTTATTTATATTATTATTATTTAACAGCAACTATTACAATAATATTATTATTATTATTATCATCAACAACAACAACAGAAACACTTATTATTTTATTTACTAACTATTATAATGTTGTTGTTGTTATATTATTTAACAACAACTATTATAATATGATTACAACTATAATTTAAAAAATATATTATTACATAATGATTACATAACAAAAACAACAGTATTAAAAACTATTTAAATGTTATATTGTTGTTCTTCTAACAATAATAATAATAATAATTATTATTATTCTAATAATAATAATAATAGTTTATTATTATTATTATTATTATTATTATTATTATATAATGATATAATCAATTTACATGTCGTAAAGATGTAGCATAATTACTGTTGTAATTATTATTTTTTTTATGATGTTTTAGCACAAAACTTTTATTAACATGTATAGGTACAATGACTTAAATTAATGATATGACCCCTTCAAGTTTCTTTTAAGGCCTTTTCCATTTTAGGAGGTAATACCAGAGATGAAAAAGAGATTTCCATTGTAGTCTGTAATTGTATTTAAACATCTCTGTGTGTGTCCCAAGTCTACAGAGACACTTCCTGAATTCTCCCTCCGGTGCAGGAACAGAGTGTGCTGTTGTGTGACACAGCGTTTCCCAAACAGGAT
>NC_133371.1:37553391-37644041 GCF_049309525.1 Garra rufa
AACAGTTAGAGTTTCCCCTTCATCCTTCAAAGGAACAACCAGCAGACTAAAAATGAGTTGTGTTTTTTTTCTCAGCACGTTTGGTTCCACATCCACTCTCGCCTCCATCAATTTCCCTGTCAAACCTGATGAGGGCACACCATGTTCTTTTAAATCAACGGTCAGAAATGACCTTGACTCTTTTGTAATTATTTTTTGCACGTCCTACTTAAGAGTTTGGTTTCATTAAACATTTCCCTTGTAAACCAATTAAGAAAATGGGTCAGTATGCCTTGTTGAAAAATAACATAAGGGAGTTATTAAAGTAATTGGGTCAAAATTCAGATTTTCATGTGTTTTCCTCCTTCATACTGTAATTGTCTGTGGGCTTTTCTGTGAATGGGATGGTGTGTTGAAAACTACAGAGTGAGACTGGCTGTCTGGGCAGGTAGTCTCTTTGGGCCAGTTTCCATTGTGAAAGGAAACAGGTTTCTGGTTTTCTACATTTGTTATACTCTGCAGGGAAAGTTTTACCTATATAGCATTATAAAATTGAGCAGGACTGTATTGAAGTGCATCTCGGTAGAGTAGTAATTAATGTCTTATGTAAGCGGGGTGTTCGAGAGGATGCAGTACAAACCTCAAAGTGTCAGCAAAGCACTAGAGGCTAAATTAGATATTAGCTTATAAATTACAATAATGCATTGAGGTCAGGCTCAAAGTGAATGTTAATTTGGTGTAATTCAATTTTAACAGTGCCCTTGATGCAAAGGTAAGAAAAGTGTCAAGGCCATAAATAGATACGTAAACTAGTATGATTTGCTTTTTCTTTTACGAGACACAGAAGGTGATGTTTTGAAGAAACTGGTCAACTGTTATTTGAGTGAATGGCGGCTTAAAATATGCAAAAGGACCATAAAATCATCATAAATGGTTTCTATAAACATATGATACCTTTGTGTGAGGAACAGATTGAAATTTAAGTCATTACTCTCTTATAATGTTGATATCCACCCATGTTGTAAAGCCGGGTTTGTTTCCTGATAATTTACTTACTCCCATGTCATCCAAGATGTTCATGTACTGTATGTATTTCTTCAGTCAAAAAGAAAGTCAGTTTTTTGAGGAAAACATTCCAGGATTTATCTCCATATAGTGGACTTTAGTGGGAGCCAACGGGTTGAAAGTCCAAATTGCAGTTTCAATGCAGCTTTAAAGGGCTCTACACGATCCCAGCTGAGATATAAGGGTCTTATGTAGTGAAACGATTAGCCATTTTCTAAAAAAAAAAATTACAAAAAAAATTTGATTTTGTACGTTTGCCCACTGACAAAAAAAAAAAAGATCAGTCTATAATTTTAATGGTAGGTTTATCTGAATGGAGAGACAGAATAACAACAAAAAAATCCAGTGAAATAAGTATTTGACCAATTCGCAAAACATGACTTAGTACTTGGTGGCAAAACCCTTGTTGGCAATCACAGAGGTCAGATGTTGCTTGTAGTTGGCCACCAGGTTTGCACACATCTCAGGAGGGATTTTGTCCCACTCCTATTTGCAGATCCTCTCCAAGTCATTAAGGTTTCGAGGTTGACGTTTGGCAACTCCAACCTTCAGCTCCCTCCGCAGATTTTCTATGGGATAAGGTCTGGAGACTGGCTAGGCCACTCCAGGACCTTAATGTGCTTCTTCTTGAGCCACTCCTTTGTTGCCCTGGCCGTGTGTTTTGGGTCACTGTCATGCTGAAATACCCATCAACAACCCATTTTCAATGCCCTGGCTGAGGGAAGGGAGTTCTCACCCAAAATTTGACGGTAAACAGCCCCGTCCATCATCCCCTTTGATGCGCTGCAGTTGTCCTGTCCCCTTAGAAGAAAAACACCCCCAAAGTATCCATGTTTGACGGTGGGGATGGTGTTCTTGGGGTCATAGGCAGCCATTTATCCTCTTCCAAACATGGTTAGTTGAGTTGATGTCAATGAGCTCGATTTTGGTCTCATCTGAGCACAACACTTTCACCTAGTTTTCCTCTGAATCACTGGTCTCAAACTCAGTTCCTGGAGGGCCACAGCTCTGCACATTTTCACTCCAACCCTAATCAAACACACCTGATCCAGCTAATCAAGGTCTTCAGGAATATTAGAAACTCCAAGCAGGTGTGAGCTGGAGCTGGTTGGAGCTAAACTCTGCAGGAATTGAGTTTGAGACCTCTGCTCTGAATCATTCAGATGTTCATTGGCAAATTTCAGACGGGCCTGCACGTGTGCTTTCCTGGGCAGGGGGACCTTGCGGGCGCTGCAGGATTTTAGTCCTTCACGGCGTAACGTGTTACCAATTGTTTTCTTGGTGACTATGGTCCCAGCTGCCTTTAGATCATTGACAAGATCCTTCCATGTAGTTCTGGGATGATTCCTCACAGTTGTCATGATCGTTGAAACTCCATGAGGTGAGATCTTGCATGGAGCCCCAGACAGAGGGAGATTGATAGTTATTTAGTGTTTCTTGCGTTTGCAAATAATCAGACTAACTGTTGTCACCTTCTCATCAAGCTGCTTGTTGATGGTCTTGTAGCCCATTCCAGCCTTGTGTAGGTCTACAATCTTGTCCCTGACATCCTTGGACATCTTTTTTGGTCTTGGCCATGGTGGAGAGTTTAGAATCTGATTGATTGATTGCTTCTGTGGACAGTTGTCTTTTATACAGGTAACAAGCTGAGGAGCACTTTTTTAAAGGGAGTGCTCCTAATCTCAGCTTGTTACCTGTATAAAAGACACCTGGGAGCCAGAAATCTTGCTAACTGATTGGGGATCACATGCTTATTTCACTCATTAAAATGCAACTCAATTTATAACTTTTTTGAAATGCCCTTTTCTGGATTTTTGTTTTTATTCTGTCTCTCACTTTTCAAATAAACCTACCATTAAAATTATAGACTGACCATTTCTTTGTCAGTGGGCCAACGTACAAAATCAGCAGGGGATCAAATACTTCCTTTCCTCACTGTATATACTTTTTAACCTCAAATGCTCATCTTGCACTAGCTTGGCTTCACACATTACATAATCATGTGGGAAAGGTCAAGCGTGACGTAGGCGGAAGTACCAACCCAGTGTTTACAAAGCGAACATGCAAAGAAAGTCAAACGCCCTTTACAAAAAAGGTAAAGCAATGATGTCGGAAGATTTTGAAGTTAAGAAAATAAGATGTAGTTTTTCACCCTACTGTACCTTTTTGAACAAGGGTACGGTTTGAAATAAAAAAAAAATTAGTTGCGCGTGGTATTTCCAACTTGATTATGTAATGCGTGAAGCCGCAGTTTTCACTGAAACTGCAATTTGGACCTTCAACCCATTGAAGTCCACTACGTGGAGAAAAATCCTGGAATGTTTTCCTCAAAAACCTTCATTTTTAGACATGAACATCATGGATGACATGTGGGGAGTATATCATCTGGATATTTTTATTCTGAAGGTCAACTAGGAACAAAAACTTAGTGTCCTTTTTAAAGCTTTGAAGCGTTGTTCTCAGTGAAAAATAACCAACTACATTCTGCAAAACATCTCATTTGTGTTCCAATCCAAGAAAGCAAGTCATTAATGTTTAAAACAACAACAACAGCAACAATGTGGGTAAATTGACTGAATTTTCATATTTTGGGTCAACTATCCCTTTGTAGAAGTTAAAAAAAGAGTGTCAAGCTATGTATTCACACACACGCACACTCACAGACAATGTGTTCTCTCAGGACTGAATGCTGACAAAATAGCAACTAAATTTAAGTTAAAAATTTGTGCCATGTCTATCTGCTAGAATATAGATGCCCTGTTTGGTATGCTGGACTGGCAGGTTTCTGAAGATCCTGATTGCCCACTGTGACGGTTGTCCCTGAGGCAGGTAACCAAAGTGTTCACTGCCTGGAGCTGAGACGCTTAGTAACATCTGGCTCTCTGTACAGCCGTGCGAATGGGCATTGCCAGGCTTTGTCAGATGTTTGTACTAGGAGGGAAAGCTAATGAAAGCAGTTTAAAGTTAAAGTTGGTAATTCTTTCTCTACAACTAAAAGTTGATGGCCACTTTTTAGAGTTAGACACACCACAGCTCCAAAAATGTTTATTTAATGTTCTCACCACAGGTGACATTTTGAGCAGTATGGCTTTTCATCAGACACATTTAAGTTTGCAGTGTGATCAAACACACCATTTGCGCTGACTTATTGATGTGTTTGTTGTTTCTTCAAATGCTTCAAATTAAGAGTTAAGGTCAGGTTTAATTTAAATGGAATGTTGAATAAAATTACGAAAGGCAAGAAACAAACAAACAGTGAGAGGCTTGTAAGTGTTTTGGGTACCTTGAGTGCAGCTCAAGTGGTTTGCATTTAGGAAAATTTCCATTTCTGCTCTATCCAGTTGGGGCCTTACACAAGTGTTTTTGCTGGATCCTCATATTCATAAAATCATATTATGAGGACTGTTTTCTGATTTAAAAAAAAGCTTGATGGATGCATTAACACACAAACATCCACACTTATATGTCAGTGACACCTGTTGAGTTATTATAAACCTGACCCATTAATGGTGAGATGATGGCCTAAGCTTGTGTTCCTAAGTTTATTTTTAACAAAGTATGTATGTTATCATTTCTGTCTGTTATTTTTCTTTAATGAGTATTTTTTGTGTGTGTGTGTGTGACAGAGAGCCTTCCTGCCTATCTCTCTCGAGGGTATGAATTATTCATTGTAATATAAAAACAACTGAAGTTTCTTCTGCGGCTTTTTTTAGTGAGAAAATAGAGTGGAAGAAGTTATCAGCTTAGGAAATGTTTTCTTTTTTTTTTTTTTAGTGCCAAAATATCTGTGATATTTGCACTCAACCTTTCAGTCACTTTTCGGCGTGTAATGGAACAGAGCTAAGCACTTTCCGCACAGGGGGATGATGATGATGCTCCATGAATTACATTTGCCAATTTTGTGCGTCCTCATGTCTCGGAATTTAAGTTTTTGAAAAGAAACATGGACAGCCCCTGAGGGACCATAGACATGCAAAAATCTGTTTTCACCTTTGACTCAACTTTGCAAAACTACTTGGATTAAAGGAGTAGTTCACTTTCAGAACAAAAATGTACAGATAATGTACTCACCCCCTTGTCATTCAAGATGTTCACGTCTTTCTTTCTTCAGTTGTAAGGAAATAGTTTTTTAAGGGAAAACATTTCAGGATTTCTCTCTATATAATGGACTCCTATGGGGCCCCCGAGTTTGAACTTCCAAAATGCAGCTTCAAATGGCTCTAAACAATCACAGCAGAGGAAAGAAGCATCTTATCTAGCAAAACAATAGGTTATTTTCTAAAAAAATAAATAAAAAAAAGACATTTATATACTTTTTAACCTTAAATGCCTGTCTTGTCTAGCTCTGTGTTTAAAAAGTATATCAATTTTAAATGTTTTTAGAAAATAACCGAACATTTCACTAGATAAGACCCTTCTTCCTCGGCTGGGATCATTTAGAGCCCTTCGAAGCTGCATTTAAACTTCATTTTGGAAGTTTAAACTCGGGGGCACCATAGAAGTCCATTATATAGAGAGAAATCCTGAAATGTTTTCCTCAAAAAGCATTTTTTTCTTTACGACTGAAGAAAGAAAGACATGAACATCTTGGATGACAAGGGGCGAGTACATTATCTGTAAATTTTTGTTCTGAAAGTGAACTACTCCTTTAACTGGAATTATTATTTTTTTCTTCTGTCTAGTTTACTTGTGTTAATAATAAGTGACTGCAAAGGTATTAACACAATGTCGATATTTCATGATTTGAATATCACAGTGTCAATACCTGTATATTGCGACACCCCTTATATATACTGTAAACACTAAAGATTTTGAAATAAATTGATACTTTTATACATAAAAAACACATTAAATTAATCAAAATTGAGAGTAAAATTATTTGTAATGTCACAAATGATTTCTATTTTACATAAATGCTGTTCTTTTGAAATTGTATTAATCAAAGAATCCTGGACCACAAAATCAGTCATAAGGGTCAATTTTTAGAAATTGGGATTTATACATAATCTGAAAGCTGAATAAATAAGCTTTCCATTGATGTATGGTTTGTTGTTAGGATAGGACAATATTTGGCAGAGATAAAATTATTAGTCTAAGGGTGCAAAAAAAAAAAAAAAAAAAAATAGTGAGAAAATCGCCTTTTAAGTTGTCCAAATGAGGATTTTAGCAATGCATATTACTAATAAAAAAAATGACGTTTTGATATATTTACAGTATAAAATGTACTAAATATCTTCATGGAACATAATCTTTACTTAATATCCTAATGATTTTTGGCATAAAAGAAAAATCGATAATTTTGACCCATACAATGTATTGTTGACTATTGCTACAAATATACCCATGCTATTAAAGACTGGTTTTGTACACACACACATTATTTATGTATTTTATATATATAATATTATTATTATTATTATTATTATTATTATTATTATTATTATTATTATTTATTTATTTATTTATTTTTTTCACTACTAACTCCAATTCTCAACCCCTGGAAGCCATGCTTTTATGAAGATGATAAATAGAGACAAATGAGCATATCATTTTAGATGCTTTTATTAGATTCATGCAGGTGCATCATGGATTGGGAAGCAACTAACCGACTACAAACTAGGTCAGTCATACTCTAGTGCCTTTTATTAACAAATAACACAGCCGGCAGTGCCGATTTTGGACAGACTTTTGGAGAAATTATGATCACATCATTATATCCACCTTTTCCTTCCCGTAAGAGAGGTTGCAGCCATTTGTAAATTTTATGGGTCTAGCTTTGGGTCTCATCTTTGTCCAGTTATTTTTAGCTGTGCACAGTTCGTTATGCAGCTTGAAATTGCAAATTGGTGTGTTTTACCATATTATTTTAATGTATTATCTTAATTATGAACACACTGGTTTGTAAAGCAAACAGTTTTACCGTTTACTGCACTTTTGTTATTCTTCTCATTATTTCCCTATAGCAGATAATGAACGGTTTGTTTTTTGGTATATGAATTATGATACATTTACCGCCTTATGAATAGCTAAAGTTGTTGTATCAGCTTTGTTAGGAAAAGATATGGCGATCTGTATCACACCATGGACACCAGACAGTTTGACTCAACCTTAATGGCTATGCGTGTTTAGTTTAAAGATTCCTTGCCATGTCGCAGGCACTTTTCATCCAAAGCAATTTAGTATCCTGATTGCAGTTAGCGTCCCCCTGGAGAAGGCGGCCGAGGACACAGTGTTGATTGTGATGGCAGTAATAGAGCCTGCAACGTTTCTGTTAGCAGTCCATGTTATTAACCATAATGCTCTTGTGTTTTCTTTTTTTCTTTGACCTGATGTGTTTTCTTTCACTGGTCGGCCTGTATGTCCAGCCCCCGAAAGATCACGTTCAGAAATTGGACTTAACCTATTGACTTCTTTATGTATTCTCTTCATAAAGGTCCCCTTTCAGCAAGGCTCTCCAGTCTGCTGTTATGTTTTCATTGCAATTTTCAGTGAGGGTCAAAGTTGATCTCATGTCTTTTAGCAAGAAAGGTTTCTACGCGATCAGGGTTGGCAGTCTCTCTTGTGTATGAGCGCTGACTGAGGCAGTGTGCTTTTAGTTGAGGTGAACATGAAGACTGCATTAGACAGTAGACAGTTTGCTTGGTAGCATATTCCAAATTCACCTGTCCACCTTATTTGCTTTAGATTTTCTGGTTGCTCTTTTATAGTAGCAATGGCAATATGATTGTGCTGTTTTGTGCTGTTCTTTTTTTTTATATTTTGAAAAGTCTCTTTGTGGAAGCCCGTTTTCACCACTGAATAAAAAAAATAAAAAAAACATATTGCAACTTTTTGTCTCACAATTTCTTCTTTTTCCCCCCCTAAGAATTGCATTGTATAAACTTGCAGTTCTGATTTTTTATTCTCAGAATTGCAAGATATAAAGATAAAAAAATTTAAGATACAAACTTACAATTGTGAATTATAAAGGCAGAGTTGCGAGACATAAACTTAATTGTGAGAAGTCAGAATTGCAAGTTTATACCTCTCAATTCTGAGAAAAGGTCAAAATTGTGAGATTTTAACTCGCTTCTGAGAAAAAAAGTCAATTGTGAGATATAAACTCAATTTTGAGAAATAAGGTCAACATTTCGAGATACAAACTTGCAATTGTAAATTATGAAGTTAAAGATATAAACTCTAAATTGCAAGAAAAGTCAAAATTGCAAGTTTTTATCTTTCGATTCTGAGAAAAAAGTCTGAATTGCGAGTTTACATTACATTACACACTTCTAAGGAAAAAATCATTTGTGAGATATAAACACAATTTTGAGAAATGAAGTCAAAATTGTGAGATTTTAACTCACTTCTCAGAAAAAGTCAATTGTGAGATATAAACTCGTAATTCTGAGAAATAAAGTCAAAATTTTAAGATACAAACCCGCAATTGCGAGTTGTAAAGTCAGAATTGCGAGATATAAACTCACAATTGTGAGAAAAGTCAGGAATGCAAGTTTACAGTATATCTCTCAATTATGAAAAAAAAAGTCAGAATTGCAAGTTTACATCACAATTTTGAGAAAAAGTCACAGTTGTTAGATTTTAACTCGTACTTCTGAGAAAAAAGTCAATTGTGGGATAAAAACTTACAATTCTGAGAAATAAAGTCAAAATTTTAAGATACAAACCTGCAATTGCGAGTTGTAAAGTCAGAATTGCGAGATATAAACTCACAGTTGTGAGAAAAGTCAGGAATGCAAGTTTACAGTATATCTCTCAATTATGAGAAAAAAAGTCAGAATTGCAAGTTTACATCACAATTTTGAGAAAAAGTCACAGTTGTTAGATTTTAACTCGTACTTCTGAGAAAAAAGTCAATTGTGGGATATAAACTTACAGTTCTGAGAAATAGTCAAAATTTTGAGACACAAACCTGCAATTGCGAGTTATGAAATCAGAAATGTGAGATAAACTCACAAGAAGTCAGTCTATCGATTCAGTCAGAACTGTGAAATACATACCTTGTTGCAATTACTTTGTTTTTATACATATTAAGTATATTCAAATGTGCATAATAAAACTGTAAAGCATATACTGCATTCATTTGCATCACCACCATATTTGTCCTGGTTATTCTTGAAAATGTATTTTAGTAGTTATGTAAGAGTTTCCATTTTTGTAATATGTTCACCATTGATCTTTAGTGGGTACATCTTCCTGGTACCATTTATGTGCTGTAGGCTTTTTTTCTCGTTTCCAATAATGTTTTAAACCGATACTGTATCAGCGCTGGGGTGTGTGGGGAACCCAAGAAAGGCATTCGGAGAGTAAAAACATGACTAATAATAAACCTTACATCCTCACAGAAAGTATTTATCTTTGAACATTGCCAGAATATGTTTTCAGAATTTCTCCAGCCACAGAATACACAGTACCAATCTATAAAACTTCTTCTCTTGGGGTAATAAAAAACATTTCCAGCCGAAATTACGCTTGTTCTTATTGGCATCAAATAAACCTTGCAATTTAGGTTGCAAATGTTCAAAGTGTTGCTTGAGTTTATCCACAAGTAGTCGGCAACCCTCCCTTTGTGCAGACTTTCACTCGAGGAAGTCTCTCATCTGTAGCTGAGTTACACAACTGAATCCAAGTTATATCAATCCTGTTTTCCATGTCTGGAGCTGCAGGGCCCATTTCTCCTAATCTCGGTTCTAAATTTGGAGAGCGCACAGGATGATGTGCCTCTATCAGAGTGAGTCAGAGAGGTTTGATCATGAGATATAATAGCATGTGCATCACAGTGAGTGCTTTTGGAGGCATCAGTAAAACTCTGCTCTAATCATTTTAAGTACACATCTTGCATGTTATGTGAGCCGTGTTTCCGATCGCTGTACATTCTTCACCACATGTACTATCTCCAGCGAGGGAGTCAGCGTATTGACACAACCCCCCCCAGAGCATGTGTCGGATGACCAGGCTTGATTTAGCCAGGGTGTGGAAGTACAACTGGCCGATTCCCTAGCGGTTTCCTGATTCAAGCACTGTTTTTCCTGGCCTTTCTTTGACCCTCTGCATGGATGTATCTTCTAGAGCAGGAACTCTACACGTGATCTGGCCTGGATTGAGTCTTTGACCTTAATCATATTTGCCTGTGGGTGTGCTCAACTGTTAGGGATGAGTGAGATTCTTAGGGCTTTATTCACTTGGGGCAATATGATCATAGGATTGATGACCAACACCTCAGATTTGAAGGCCAAAAATGACTGAAGTGCATTTGCATATACTTAGAGCTTTAGTAAATGCCACAATAAATGTGGCAGAAGTTTGGTTGAGTTTAACCTCAGTAACTTTTCCTCATCAGAATGCAGAGACACTTATGCTTATGCTCATGTGAGATATACAGTTGAAGTCAAAAGTTTACATACGCCTTGCAGAATCTGCAAAATGTTAATTATTTTAGCAAAATAAGAGGGATCATACAAAATGCATGTTATTTTTTGATTTAGTACTGACGTAAATAAGATTTTTCACATAAAATACGTTTACATACTGCTAAAACCAGCCTAGGCTGGTTGGCTGGTTTTAGCTAGTCATAGCTGGTCAGCAGGCTGGTTTTAGAGGGGTTTTGGCCACTTTTCCAGCCTGGTCAGACCGTTCTTAGCTGGTCAGGCTGGGAGACCACCAGCTTAAACCAGCCTGACCAGCTTGACCAGCTACTTCTACCTTAAACCAGCTAAGACCAGCCAACCAGCCTAGGCTGGTTTTAGCTGTTTTTTTTTTCAGCAGGGTGTAGTCCACAAGAAAGAATAATAGTTCAATTTATAAAAATGACCTGTTCAAAAGTTTACATACACTTAATTCTTAATACTGTGTTGTTACCTGAATGATCCACAGTGTTTGAAACTTAAAGATCAGGGTAAATTTAACTTCATTTGACTTCTCGAAAACATGTAGGTTTCTTTAGTAGTTTCTGAAGGGCAGTACTAAATGAAATAAATATATATATTTTGCCAAAAAAAGGATAAATGTACACATCTTCATTCTGTTCAGAAGTTTTCACCCCCAACTCTTAATGGATAATTTTGTCCTTCCCTTCTGTAATAGTTGCATATGAGTCCCTCAGTTGTCCTCAGTGTGAAAAGAGATCTCAAAATCATACAGTCACAAAAATGCTGAAAAACCAAAGGATTTGTGGGACTTGAAGGATTCAGAAGGAACACCGTATTAAGAATCAAGTGTATGTAAACTTTTGAACGGGGTCATTTTTATAAATTCAACTGTTTTTTCTTGACTTAATGTAAATGTCTTTTTATGTGAAATATCCTATTCATGCATTTTGTATGATTCCTTATTAATTTTGGTAAAATTAACATTTTGCAGACTCTGCAAAGTGTATGTAAACTTTTGACTTCATCTGGACTAGATTTTCCTGAGCAGATGTTACAGTGTAGTTTCCTTGTAGTGAGTGCCATCTAGTGATGACAAGCTGGCAGTATCTTTCCAGAATCTTACATACAATCTCACAAAGCATTATTCAGCTTTGAGTGGGTAGTTAAATGCAGAACCAAAGACAATGTGTTTTTAATTACATAAAAGCATTACTTTGAGTTTAACAGTGCCAGTGATGAAAGTGTGCTGTTACTTATCTAAGTGACCAGACTTATATTTTTTTCCTAATGAACCATGAAATAGCAGAATAATCTCATAGAATTTCATTTAAGCGGGGGGAGGCATATATAATGACCAAATTATAATAAACTTCATCTTGTTCCAATCAGCAACCACCAAAAATGGTAACAACTGCATATCAATGCTGTGGTAACCACTCACAACACACTAGGATTTTTTTTATGATTACAAGTGATCCAGCCTGTTAAAAAATTTTGAAACTTGGTCTTTGGTAGGAAAAAAGATAATTTCAAGGAACACTTCACTAGTTTTCTGTTGTCTCTATGGCTTTATTGTAAGGTTCGAATCCAACAAGCTATTGCAAGGAACTGGAAATGCTTTAATTTACGTTAAATCATGTCTGTAGCTATGTGTGATGTTTCTAGTAAAGATATCATCTAGCAGAACCTCTGCAGCTTGTGCAAAAATCAATACCGCTCAAATTGAAATCTGTCGGCAGCTCTGTTGTAGCGCTGGAGGAAGCAGTCGAGGTAATTGGAAACTTCAGAGGCAGCACATTTGATATTTGTGCACAGGCGAGGAACTCCCACGGGCCATTTATTCATATCATATCATGGGCACAGGATGGGCATCCCTGACTCAAAATCAATGTGATTGTTCGATTACACTGAAGACAAATTATCCTCCTTAATAAACGCTCATGAGCGATTCTGATTCCATCCACTAGAGGGCAGCATACAGTTTAGTTTCAGTAGATGTGCTTGACTATAATCTGCACTAGCTTGCTCATAATATACCAAGTCACTAATAAATAGGCTAAGACATTGTACCTATTTGTCCCCCCATCTAACATCTGTTTAACAAGCTGTTTCCACTTTGCAGGGTCCGACTTCATTATACTCAGAGCCAGACGAAAGAAAGTGTAAGGAGTCGAATTAGACTAAATCAGTGCTGGGAAAGGCAGATCCATTCATTAAATGGCTTAAAGGAATAGTTCACCCAAAAATGAAGATTTGCTGAAAATGTAGTCACCCTCAGGCCACCCAAGATGTAGATGTTTCTTCACTGGAGCAGATTTGAAGAAATTTAACATTACATCACTGCATACCCTGCAGTTGAATGGGTGCCGGCAGAATGAGAGCCCAAACATCTGATAAAAACATCACAGTAATCCAGAAGTAATCAACACAACACCAGTCCAAGAAAGAAACTAATCCATCATTATGCTGGTTTACCTTTAAACCTTTGCTGCTGGCCAAAATGAGTCCATAATATCCCTTATCCCTTAAAGGGATAGTTCACCCAAAAATAAAAATCACCCCATGCTTCACTCACCCTCAAGCCATCCTAGGTGTTTGTGGCTTTCTTCTTTCAGACGAATACAATCTGAGTCATATTAAAAATGTCCTGGCTCTTCCAAGCTTTATAATCAAAGTAAATGGGTGTTTTGATTTTAAAGGCCAAAAAAACTGCATTCATCTATCATTAAAAATACTCCACATGGCTCTGGGGGGTTAATAAAGGCCTTTTATAGTGAAGCGATGTGTTTGTCTAAGAAAAATATCCATATTTAATACTTCATCAACTGTAATCTCTAGCTAACTGTCATACTTGCATTCACAAGAAAGTGGTGTTCCAGCAGAAGACGTAGGATGTAGGCGTATACACATATGATGGCTAAATTACGGGTTAATTTTCATTTTTTGGGTGAACTATCCCTTTAATAACACTCTTCAGTGAAAAAGTCCATCCCCTGTTGTCCTCTCACATCAAACTTCACACACTTTTTTGGACTGTTTTCACTTGTAAAGAGTGTGCATCTGTGCATATTTCACTCCTGATTCAGGCTAGACAACTTTTTCACTATAGATATCTCATATTTTAGCCAGAAGCAACATTTGATAGTAAAAATGTATTAAAGCTCCACTGAGATGCTTTGAAACACGCAGCGTTATTCTGTGTGTTGACGTAATTTCAACTGTAACAGAAAGACAGAGTGAGACATATCAAGCAGTCCGCTCCCTTTTTAAAATAGCCAATAACGTTTCGTTTATATATCACAGCTTGGGCCAGAGCCATTGAGCTTAGTAAAGCCGCATTTGACAGCGTATGACAGCCACAATCTCATCCATATTGCTGTAAAATATACCATTCTGTGTAGAATTCAAATGGGTCCGATATGTTTTGTGGTCTGCGCTGACTTGCGTATATGATCTGCTCCGTACCATTAGGTCTTTGGACCAGAGCAGAAATTTGTGTATTGTGAATGATTGGATCGGAACTTTGTGTATCGTGAATGATTTGATTTAGATCAGGACCTCGGAATGTGTAAAGCGAATCATTTGATTTAGATTGGGACTTCGAAGCGGGTTCACGAATCATTTGACTAAGAGTGGAAATTTGCATATCGTGAATCATTTGATTCAGATCGGAACTTTGCATATAGCAAATCATTTGATTCAGATCAGGACTTCGGAGCTCCTAGCGCAAATCATTTGATTTAGAATGGATATTAGATATTAGAATGGATTTAGAATGGAATTGATTCAGATTGGAACTTCATGTATCGCAAATCATTTGATTCAAATCCAGACTGGACCTCGGAATGCGTAAAGCGAATCATTTGATCTAGATTGGGACTTCGAAGCGGGTTCACGAATCATTTGACTTGGATTGGAAATTTGCGTATCGTAAATCATTTGATTCAGATCAGGACTTCAAATCACTTATCGCGAATCATTTCGTAGCGTTTAATGCGAAACATTTGATTTAGATTTGGACTTAAAGTAGCTTCGCAAATCATTTGACTTGGATTGGAAATTTACGTATCGCGAATCGTTTGATTTTAGATAAACTTCACATAGCATGAATCATTCGATTCAGATTGGGCCTCTGCGTATAGCGAATCATTTGATTCAGATCAGGACTTTGGACGGCTTAGCACAAATCATTTGATTTAGATCGGGACTTCGGAGTAAATTCGCAAATTTTTTGACTTGGATTGGAAATGTGCATATCGCAAATCATTTGATTTAATTTGGAACTTCACGTATTGAAAATCATTTGATTCTGATCAGGACTTTACACGTGGCGCAAATCATTTGATTTAGATCGAGACTTCGGAGCGGGTTCGTGAATCATTTGACTTGGATTGGAAATTTGTGTATCGCGAATCATTTGATTGAGATCAAAACTTCACATATCGCAAATCATTAGATTCAGATCTGGACTTTAGAGCATGTAGTGTGAATCATTCGATTTAGATCGTAACTTCAGGGCGGGTTTTTGAATCATTCTGCAAACTGAATGATTGATGATGGAATTCTATGGTGCCCCTGAGTTTGAATTTCCAAAATGCAGTTTAAATGCAGCTTCAAAGGGCTCTAAATGATCCCAGCCGAGGAAGAAGGGTCTTATCTAGCGGAATGATTGGTTATTTTCAAAAAACGTTTACAACTTATATACTTTTTAATCTCAAACGTTCATCTTGCCGAGCTGGACAAGACGAGCATTTGAGGTTAAAAAGCATATAAATTTACTTTTTTTTTTTTTTTTTTTTAGAAAACAACCCATCATGTTGCTAGATAAGACCCTTTTTTTCCTCAGCTGTGATCGTTTAGAGCCCTTTGAAGCTACATTTTGGAAGTTCAAACTCGGGGGCACCATAGAAGTCCATTATATGGAGAGAAATCCTGAAATGTTTTCCTCAAAAAGCATAATTTCCTTATGACTGAAGAAAGAAAGACATGAACATCTTGGATGACAAGGGGGTGAGTACATCATCTGTAAATTTTTGTTCTGAAAGTGAACTGCTCCTTTAAGGCTAACATTCATACTAAAAGCTTTAGGGACTTTAATGATTGATTTGTTTATTGCAAACATGCAGATTTTCACATCACAAGATGTTAATCAATGGACTGGAGCTGTGACAGTTTCTTTGGATTATAGTGACGTTTTTATCAGCCGTTTGGACACTCATTCTGACGGCACCCATTCACTGCAAAGGATCCATCGGTGAGCAATTGATGCAGTGCTAAATTTCTCCAAATCTGATGAAGCTTATCTACATTGTGACAGGTTTTAATTTTCTGGTGAACTGTTCTTTAAAAAACAGGGCGAGACCCTTCTCTTGACTTGCTAGTGGTCTCAGCATCTGGTCTGCATGTGATAGCTAGATTGAATGTGTGCGAATGCGACTTGTGATCGTAGCTCCCATAGCGAGCAGTGTGTGTGTGCATCTGAGTAAGAGTAACAGAATCCCAACGTGATGCGCCGGGATGCTTTAATGGAGTAAATATAGCCACAGCGGGCAGGGCAAGAGGCCCTCATTGCCCCTGACTCTCCTTCCCGAAGAGGGATAGAGGAAATGGCCACTCTTACAGTATTAATCGCCCATCTCGACATACTTCGAGGCAGGATGTATCGTGTTACGGAGCATCCATACGATTTCGAGCCTGATCATTAATAAATGCGTTGAATCAGTGTGGTCATCTTTGCTTTTTAGGTAGGTCCACACATCACCTTGGTATCAGGATGCGGCTCTGGTTTTTAACGTTTACTGAAATCTGGCTGCTCCTAAATTGATGGTGAATTAAGGCCACCCAGCGTCTCCGGGCTGCTTTACCTCAAGCTGCAGGTCAAGGCTCGTGACTGACTGCATACAGCCTGGAAGGATTGATTGGCGAGCTGCAGGTCATAGCTATGTTGATGATGCCACGGTAAGTCTATTATTATCAACGCCGGCCAGATCACCGTTCCTTTTATGGGCTCATTAAATGTGTTGAGTCGTTATGGTCGTACATCAAGGTGACTCAAGGGAAGGGTCATATTTTTTCACGTGCAAAGGTTCATAGTCAAATATCTGCTGATGCTAGGCGGGATTTTTATTATTTTAGTTTTGAGGCTCTGTCTTTTGTAAGTATGTTTGTTGAAGAGTTACAGCACACATGAATGCGTTTATCAAACTCTGTTGACATCCTCTGTAATTCAAAATGCATTAAAATATATTTATTAGCCCATTAAGTTGCACTTGGGAAACAGCATCTGTGTTCTCTTTAGCTGTCAATCGCTCTTCCAGCTGCAAATGAACTTTTTGATCGAATGACAGGGAAGTCATCTTTGATCGTATGACAGGAAGTCGTTTTTTATTTTATCGTACAGAGTGAAAATCTCATCTGTAACTTTTAGTTTGTAATATATACATAATCGTTCAGGCTACCGTTCAAACTTTTCACTAAGTCACTAAGGTTGTTAGTGTTAATGAAATATCTCTTTTATGCTCACCAAGACCACATTTATTTGATTAAAAACACAGTAATATTATGAAATATTATTATAATTTAAAACATCTGTTCCTGTAATAGCAAGTCTGAATTTTCAGCATCCAGTTTTTGTCACATGATTCTTCAGAAAGCATTCTAATATGATGATTTGCTGCTTAAGAAACATTTCTTATCAAAATTGTGCTGCTTAATATTTTTGAGTAAGCATTTTTTAATTTAATTTAATTTGATATTTTATTTGATATTTATTTTTATTTTATTTTATTTTTTATTTTGTTTTCTATTTAATTTAATTTCATGTTATTTTCTTTTTATTTTCTTTTATTATTTTATTTTATATTTTATATTGTTTTCTTTTTCTTTTTTTATTTTCTTTTATGTTTTTTATGTTATTTTTATTTCTTTTTTTTTCTTTTGTGTTCTTTGGTGTTTTATTTTATTTTTTATTATTGTTATTGAAATAACTATTTTATGCTCACCAATGCCACATTTATTTGATTTAAAAATACAGTAAAAACAGTAATATTCTGAAATATTATTACAATTTAAAAGAGCAGTTCCTGTAATGGCAAACTTAATTAATTAATTTTAGCAGCCATTACTTTAGTTTTTATTGTCACATGATTCTTCAGAAATTATTCTAATATGATGGTTTGCTGCTCAAGAAACATTTCTTATCAAAATTGTGCTGCTTAATATTTTTAAGTTTTTTTTTATTTACTTTAACTTAATTTAATTGTATTTTACATTTTTTCTTTTCTTTTTTTAATTTAATTTTCTTTTATTTTGTTATTTGTTATTTAGTTTTTTTCTATTTAATTTAATTTAAATTTAATTTTTTATTTTAATTTTTTGTTATTTTCTGTTTTCTTTTATAGTTCATTTTCATTTATATTTTATATTATTTTTATATTTTATTTCATTTGCTATTTTTATTTTATATTTTATTTTATTTTTATTTTATTTTTTGTTGTTGTTGTTTCTTTTCTTTTCTTTTTTCTTTTCTTTGGTATTTTCTTTTATTTTCTATTATTTTATTTAATTTTCTATTTTATTAGTGTTTTATTTTATGTTTCTTTTCTTTTTCATTTTTTTTCTCTTTTCTTTGGTATTTTCTTTTATTTTCTATTATTTTATTTAATTTTCTATTTTATAAGTTTTTTTATTTTTATGTTATTTTTTTTCTTTTCTTTTTCATTTTTTTTTCTTTTGTCTTTTCTTTTCTTTGGTATTTTCTTTTATTTTCTATTATTTAATTTTCTGTTTTATTAGTTTGTATTTTTTATGTTATTTTTTTTTCTTTTTTATATTTTCTTTATTTTAGGTGTTTTATTTTTTTTGCTATTTCGTAATTTTATTTATTTTATTTTTTATTTGTTGTTTTCTTTTCTATTTTCTATTTTATTTGTTTTCTATTGTATAATTGTTTCAATTAATTTATTATTATTCATTTATTATTTTATTGTAATTTAATTTAATTTAATTTAATTTAATTTAATTTAATTTTAAGGGAATCAGAATCTCCTTGTTTCTGTGAATCTGTTTGGTAAGGTCAGTTGCATGGCTCTTTCCCACGTGGAGGTTTTTCCTGTGGTCTAATTCTACGGTAGCATTTCTTAGAGCACTGGGTCTTGGTATGTTCTCAGGGAGCAGGCGAATTTGCCTTATCATTTGCTTCCCAGCATGAAGGTAACTGCATAACTGAGATCAAGTTGCATGTAATGCCAGTCTTTGAAATGATGAAAGACAGCCATAAAGTTGGAATCTTGTTGCCACAGAAATCCGTCACACATGTTGGCTGGGGCCTGATTAATACCCTTGTGAAAATTCTTCTCAACATGACTGGGGTTCGTTTCTGCAAACTGAGCATGCCATTTTAAACCGAATCGAGAATTCCTCTATAAGCACTCGGGGCATTTATCGCCTTCCTTGGTTTCCTATGGCCAATGATACACTACCTGATTATGATCTCCTCCCGTTTACAGCTTTAAAGTCCTCAGCTTGGAAACATCTAGTAGTGTTCTTCATCCAGTATAGTCATAAATATGTAGCAGTATCTGTCAGGACTCATTAAGGATGGCCCGTGGCCATTGTAAAGCTGTTTTGAACCAATCGCTTGGGAGTCTTGATGAGGACACTAAACACGTCCATGGCTCTGGATATTTCTTAAGGTTTTATTGAAATTGCAAATCGGTCATTATTGCATTGTTTTTCAGCAAAAATTATGTGACCTACAGATATGGCTGTTGTATTAGCCCCCTAGTGGCAGCTGAGATGAACTTTCAAATTGATCATGAACCCACGTTTCTGTAAGAGCCAATTTTGATTGCTGTTTTCTTTATTTCTGTTAATTAAGGGACGGGTGTTGAAGGACAAAAAATATTATTTTTATGCCGAATTATAATGACTTCCGGTCTGATGTTGGTCGTGAGCATTCAAGCTTGGCTAAACTTAAATGTTAAATTAAGAAACATGAAAACATTTTACTCTGCTGTTTTCCCCATAACAACAACAACAACAATAATAATAATAATAATAATAATAATAATAATACTTTTTTTAAATCAGAATATTAGATTTCTGAAGGAAAAAACATAAAAAAAACATTTTGACTGGTAGTGTATATACACAATATTTGTCTTAAATATTTAATTTTATTTTATTGATGTTTTAAAGTATTAATATGTAGTTAATATTTATTAATTATTATTTTATTATTAATAATAATAATATTTGTTTTAATTGTTTTATTTTACAATGATATTCAGGTAGTAATATTTCTTATTTTGTTTAATATTTTAATAATAATAATAATAATAATAATAATAATAATAAATTCTCTTTAATTTATTTTACAGTAATATTTTCAAGTAGTAATATTTGTTTTATTTTATGTAGTTAATAATAATAATAAAACAAGTCTATTTATTTTACAGTTAAATTTTCTAGTAATATTTCTTTATTTTATTTTATGTAGTTGTTAATAATAATAATAATAATAATAACAATAATAGTAATAATAATTGTCTTAAATATTTATTTTACAGTATTTTCAAGTAGTAATATTTCTTATTGTTTTATGCAGTTAATAATAATAATAATAATAATAATAATATTTGTCTTAAACACGTATTTAGTATTTAGTAATATTTTCAAGTATTAATTTCTTATTTTGTTTATTTTATGTAGTTAATAATAATAATAATAATAATAATAATAATAATAATAATAATAAATAATAATTGTCTTATTTATTTTACAGTCATATTTTGTTTATTTTATGTAGTTAATAATAATAGTAATAATAATAGTCTTTAATGTTTTAAATATACATTTAATATTTCTTTTGTTTATTTTATTTAGTTAATAATAATAATAAATAGTCTACTATTTTACAGTGATATTTTCATATTTTTTCATATTTTTTTATATTTCTTATTTTGTTTATTTTATGTCGTTAATAATTATTGTCTTACACACTTATTTTAGTGAAATTTTCAAGTAGTAATATTTCTTATTTTGTTTATTTTATGTAGTTAATAATAATAATAATAATAATAATAATAATAATAATAATAATAATAATAATAATAATAATAATTGTCTTATTTATTTTACAGTCATATTTTGTTTATTTTATGTAATTAATAATAATAGTAGTAATAATAGTCTTTAATATTAATATACATTTAATATTTCTTTTGTTTATTTTATTTAGTGATTTAGTTAATAATAATAATAATAATAATAATAATACTAATAATTGCCTTAAACATTTATTTTAGTGATATTTTCAAGTAGTAATATTTCTGTTTCATATTTTAAGATAATAATAATAATAATAATAATAATAATAATAATAATAATAACAACAACAAACAGTAATAATTGTTATTATTGATGATGATGATAATAATAATAATAATAATAATATACACTAAATTATACACATGCAGACATGTCTACATAAAAAGAAAAAATAATTTAGCATTTGGATTATTTGTATTATGAAACTATATGTAAGTGATTGGCTATCTTATATATAAAATATAATACAGGCTGGCAGTAAACAATCCTTATTGTTGATGTTGATTATTTTTGTTCTCTTGGCAGGGAAGCTCTTTTGGCAGTCGCAGCTATCAGTGACTCTTTTGCAGTTTGTAGTTAAATAATAAAAGCTTTAATTAATTATATAGCAGTGCTCTGAGAAGCCCCGCTTTCATTGCACTCTATTATAATGCAATGAAAGGCAGTAATTAAGGCTCTGCTTGTCTTGGCTTTTATAGTCTCTCGGTTTCTAAAGTTGAGGATCTAGACTGATAGCCTGAAGTTTGCAGGTATAATCCATTGGAAGAGAGATCTGTGAGCTATAGAGCTACCCTTGTTCTCTATCATGATTTTGCCTTTGAGCGAAGAAGCACTTAAACCCAGGTTTCTTGAGGTGACCTGTCCGTGCAATGTACTGTAAGGCACTTTGGATAAAAGTATCTACAAAGTGACTGGTAACTACTGTAGCAGAACATTGTAGCAAACACTGTGGACTCTTAAGCCGAGTTCAGACTGCACGATTTTCAAAGCAATCGCGTCACAGATCTTTTCACACTGCATGACTATCTGGGGTAGCATTCCGTCGCTGCTGTGTTCACACTGCACAATGGATCGGCGACAGGGGGTTTCACACTGCATGACTATCTGAGGTAGCATTCCGTCGCTGCTGTGTTCGCGCTGCACGATGGATCGGCGACAGGGGGTTTCACACTGCATGACTTTACAATAGGAAGAATCACCGACAACTTAACACACGCGAGAAGTGACATGGAAACAACGCGAGGTCAGGCGTGCAAATTCTCATGTGAGACTGTGATTATTATTTTAAAAAAAAAAGGTAGCCCGCAAGAAGCTTGTCATACAAATTGCATGTGCACTCATCTGCAGCGAAAAGAAAAGAAGCCGAAACTATGTTTGCTGATACTGTGGTCTATCGTAACTTCTCCCCCAACTTCAAGTTTCAAGTTTCAAGTTTACTTTATTTATATAGCACATTTCCAACAGCCACAAGACTGACCAAAGTGCTTTACACTTAGAAACATCCACAATAAAAATTTAAAGGAAACAAGACACATAATTAAGAAAAGGAGTAAACAAAAAAGACCTAATAGGCCATTGAAAACAAATGAGTTTTTAAAAGTGATTTAAAAATAGTCAGATTAGGAGCCGTTCTGATCTCAATTGGCAAGTCATTCCAAAGACGAGGCCCAATTACTGAAAAGGCCCGGTCACCTCTGCGCTTTAGTCTAGAGTGTGGAATTAAAAGGAGATTCTGGCCGCAGGATCTCAGACTTCTCAAAGGGGAATACTGATGGAGCAGTTCGGATAGGTAAGTGGGTGCTTGGTGATGCAACGATTTAAAAACAAATAATAAAATTTTGAAGTGTATTCTGAATTGGACAGGCAGCCAGTGAAGGTCCTTCAAAAGCGGAGTGACATGATCCCATTTTTTCTTTTTTAAAAGAAACTTAGCAGCTGCGTTCTGGACCAATTGAAGACGGGCAATTTGCGATTTAGAGATGCCACAATACAAAGAGTTACAATAGTCCAGACGCGACGTAATAAAAGCGTGAATAGCCATCTCCAGTGTCTTATCGGTGAGAAAATGTTTAATTTTTGAAAGTGTGCGAAGCTGATAAAAACTGGATCCAATCACGGTGGAAATTTGTTTGTCAAATTTTAGAGAGTCATCCAGCAAGACACCCAAATTCCGTGCCTGTGAGGACCTAAAAGCAGATAAAGGACCTAGGTCAAAATCAGAGGCCTTCATATTATCTGATGGGCCGAAAACTATCACCTCAGTTTTTTCTTCGTTTAGAGACAGGAAATTATGAAATAACCAAGATTTAACTTCATCTAGGCAAGACAACAGAGCATTCAAGGCCAAAGGATCATTTTTCTTAAAGGGTAGATAGATTTGAGTGTCGTCAGCATAAAAGTGAAATGACATCCCGTGTTTCCTAAAAATGGAGCCTAGAGGTAGCATGTACAGTGAAAATAAAGTGGGAGCTAAGACCGAACCTTGAGGAAGACCACAGGGGAATGAGGACGTGGAAGAGAAGAATTCTCCTAGCCTCACCACATATTTCCTATCCGACAGAAATGACTGAAACCACTTTAAAACTGTGCCAGAGAGACCAATCAAAGATTCAAGCCTGTTAATTAATATGGAGTGGTTGATAGTGTCAAAAGCAGCTGATAAATCTAAGAGAACAAGGACCACGGAGTCCCCTGTATCAGTGGCTAAAAATATGTCATTTAACACTCTTAAAAGGGCTGATTCGGTACTGTGAGCAGCCTTAAAACCAGATTGAAAGAGCTCAAACAAGCTGTTTAAAGCAAGAAAAGACTGAAGTTGGAAAAACACAATCTTTTCCAAGACCTTAGAAACAAATGGTAGAACAGAGATAGGACGATAATTTTTTAAAACAGACAGGTCGAGTGAAGGCTTCTTGAGGTGAGGTGTGACAGTAGCCACTTTCAAATAAGCGGGAACCACACCTGTTGAGAGACACTTATTAAAAAAGGACACTAGGCCCGGTCCGACTGAATCAACAATTTGTTTTAAAAATCTAGGATGTATAACATCATATGGAGAGGAGGATGGTTTCAGTTTAGCAATAGTATCTTTGAGTGACTGAAGAGAAACTGGTTCAAAAACATTCCAAGATGCAGACAACAACGGGGGAACAGACAGCTCGGTAGAGGAACTTTGAACTACCAGTCCGGGTTTACTTACTTTATCCTTAAAAAACCTCGAGAAGCTTTCACATAGAGCGACAGAGGCAACTAACACAGTATTTACCGGGGGGTTAACAACAGAATTTATGACGGAAAACAAGATCTTAGGTCTAGAATGATTGTCTAAAATTAAATTGGAGAAATAGGTCGCCTTGGCCGATTTGGCTGCTCTCTGATAAGCCAATAAACTGTCTTTGAACAGCTGTAATGAAATGTGTAGATTTGTCTTTTTTCCACTTTCGCTCAGCCTTTCTACATGTTTGCCTTAGTAGCTGAGTCTCAGCAGTATGCCACAGTTCAGATTTAGGTTTGGGCTTAAAAGGTTTAAGAGGGGCAGTTTCATTCATTACATCAAGCCAAGCACTGTTTAACAGACTGAGATGTTCGTCCGCATCCAAGTCTGATAACGGAGAATCCAAAAGTAGATGAGAGCAGGACTTTGTGAAACACTGTCTAAAAGTGACATTAAACTGAGGGGAATAAACCCGAGACAGAGATGTCACTTTAGAGGAAGCATGAGAAAGACTAGGAAGGACCATGGAAAATAAAATGGGCTTATGATCAGAGAGCATATAATCAGAGACAGTAACATCAGTAATATCAACTCCATAAGAGAGGATAAGATCCAAGGTATGTCCGTGAATATGAGTAGGACCTTTAACCCACTGTGTCAGGTTAAAAGCCTCGATTAAATTAAGAAATTCCCTCGAGAGAGGGTTTGACTGACAGCAGACATGAACGTTAAAATCGCCCATCAATAGAAAGCCAGGGTGTCTACAGGTTTGACCAAGTTAAATTTAAGACATTTTAAGACTTTTTAATACCATTTTCAAACAAAATTTAAGACCAAATTGAAAGTCCCGCAAAAGTCTAGCACAAAACTATGAAGATATTTTAAATTGTTATTTTATTTAACTGATTATTCTTGGGAATATTCAACAGAAAACACTATTCCAGAAGAAGAAATTATTTTCTATTCCATGACAAAGTCAAGGCTCTCACACACTTTGAAGCCAATGTAACAGTGTAACAAACACGGATTTTGAGTCATGGATCGGATCATTTTTCGGATCAGAAAAAAAAAAGTTTGTTTTTTCCTAATTACTGAATGCTTACTTTAGGTAGGCTACTTCTCATCCACAGCAAAAACTACTATCTGAACTAAAGTTCAGTAACAAAACAAGAACAATTACACAAATGACAAGTGTAAATGAATACAACATAAAGTTAGTAATAAAATCAATAACACTAGTATTCAGGAGGGGAAATTTAATAATTAATTGTAAAATAACTAGTGTTTCTCACTGCAGGTATTTATAGGACGCTGTCTCTTTAAGGCCAAATGCACGCATCTCTTTCTCAGCTGTATCGGTTCACTGAAGACATAAACGACTGTTAAACAGAATACCAAAACGGGTATTAAGACATGACTTGGTATGTACGTTTCCGTTCAAATAGCAGTTAAAGAGGAATCAATCTGTGTGAATCGCGCCGCGCGCCTCTCTCTCTCTCTCTCTCTCTGCGCGTGCTCGCGTCAGGTGTGTGCGGCAACGTAAAAACATGTGCTAATTATAAACTTTTACTCTATGATGGTTAAACTTAACAGTTAATCTGCGATTCAAATGCGTGTAGTTGGGCGGAAACCCGCTAAATCTGGCAACACTGAGGCGTTGTCAAGCAAGCGCGTGTCTAGCAACAGAACAGATTTAGAACGTGCGCAGGAGATTCTCCTCAAAACGATAAACTTTTCCTTTTCAAAGTGTAAAAAATTTAAGACCCTTGGATTTAGATTTAAGACAAATTAAGACATTTAAAGGCCTTATTTTAGGACAACGGAATTTAAGACTTTTTAAGACTTTTTAAGGATCCGCGGCCACCCTGAAAGCGATCAAATTTTGTGACAATATTACCAATGAAGTCAGTGAATTGCTGAAGAAAGTCCTTAGCTGAATGTGGAGGACGGTAGATCAGCCCTAGGCAAAAAGGAACGTTCCAGTCAAGATGGATAAGTTGAAATTCGAAGCTGGTGTAAATATCCAGAGAGATGGACTTCCCGCTGGCCTGGATGTTGCTGTCTCATTGGCAGTAGGTAATCGCCAATGTGATTTTCAGTCAGATCACCTTTCACACGGCATGATTTTGAATCGCCGACAGGTCCAGATATTTAGCATGCCAAATATCTCACGGGTGTCGGCGACACGTCGGCGATTCTCTCAGATCGCGTCTTTGATAGTTCACACTGTGTGATTGTCACTCGCGTGAACGAGCACCGATTTGCCTGTGATTTCGGGCATTTGTCGGCGATTTCTCAAAACCTGTCGGTGAGTCAAAATCGGGGCTAAAATCATGCAGTCTGAACTCGGCATTACTCTGTGTTTCCAACCTGAGACAGAAGCGCAATCTGTCCTTGGTTGAGGACACCAAATGTTTCAGGGTTTCATAACTTATATTAAGAATTGTTACCATACAGCTCAAGGTTTCATTTAGCCCAGAATATAGCTAAAGTGCGTAAGTGTTTAAAAGAAAAAGTTCACCAAAAATAAACTCTTTGTGCAGTTTCCTGTAGTTAAAATGGCATGATTTGAAAGAAAATGTTTCTGATAAAAATTGTAAAAATAATAACAACAAAAAAATGCTACACAATGCGGTTAAAAATGTTAGTGTTTTATATATCAATATGACTAATAATAATAATAATAATAATAATAATAATAATAATAATAATTGTGATTATGATAATAATAATAATAATAATAATAATAATAATAATAATAATAATAATAACTGTCTTAAATATTTATTTTACAGCAACATTAAGTTGCAGTATTTCTTTAATATTTAATGTTAATAATATTTTATAATATAAATTTAATAATATGTTAGTGATAATAATAATAATAATAATAATACTAATAATAATAATAATAATAATAATAATAACTATAATTATTATTATATTTATTTTACAATTATATTTTTAGTATATTTTTATTTAGTTTAATATCATTGGTTAATACTACTACCACTAATAATAGTAATTGTATTTTTGAATAATAGTAAATTTGTAATTTTGAAATTTAAGTAGTAATATTTCTTATTTTGAATATTTTATATAATAATAATAATAATAATAATAATAATAACAACAATAATAATAAATAAATAAATAATAATAATAATAATAATTTACTTTTTTATTTTACAGTGATATTTTTAGTAATATTATTATTTTGCTTGTTTTATTTAGCTTATTTATTATAATAACAATGATGATAATAACAATAATAATAATAATAATGTCTTTAATATTTATTTTACAGTGACATTTTCCTATTTTGTATAATATGTTTTAGTTATTATTACTACTACTAATAATAATTGTTTAATATTTTTTACAGTGAAAATTTTTAGTAATATTCTATTTTGTTGAATATTTTACTTAAATATTAAAACATTTACTTTAGTGAATCTTTTAGTAATATTTCTTATTTTGTTTAATATTTTTAGTATTATAATAATAATAATAATAATAATAATAATAATAAATATTTATTTTACAGTGATTTTCAAGTACTAATATTTGTAGTGTAATATTTTATTTATTAATAATAATAATAATAATAATAATAATGTCTTAAATATTATTTTACAGTGAAATTTTCAAGTAGTAATATTTCTTATTTTGTTTAATGTTATTTAGTTAATAATAATTTTTGTCTTAAATGTTTATTTTACAGTGATATTTTCTAATAGTAATATTGGATTTTTTTTTTTTAACTGTAAAATAAATATTTAGGAAAAACATCATTAATAATAATTATTCATCCATAATAATAACAATATACATAGAAATAACTACTGGAATATTTCATTGTAAAAATAAATAAATTTGATTAGCTAAAGTCATATAATTTGATATAAAATTATTCATGTGATTGGTCATGCAGCCTTATGTGTGGTTTGGTTGTTTAAAAGTGTCTACATTAGTAGTATGTGCAAGTTTGTGAGTCGTTGACCTCTGATGACCTTTATTCTCTCTCCGCTAATGCAGCTCTTCTCCTGCGCTCTTTAAGCATCTCCATCCATAAGAGTCTAGACGGGTATTCACTTTCTCTGTGTGATGCCTGGGCCGTAGGTTTGTGCTGTTTATAGCTGTCTCACTCCCAGACAACAGCCCTGTATTCCTTTAGAGACACCCTGGGTGGCCACTCTACTTGACAGTACATTTCTCGTCTAATCTTTATGCTCAGCAGGGGATGTGAGGGTATGTCACAGGCTGTTGTCGTGAATCACTTTGACTGTGTGTATGTGTAATGATTACGGTCACAACTCACCGTCCCAGTTTTCCACCTCTGGTGTAGCTGCTATCTGTCACTACATCCTTGCAGATGATTATTCATTATCCATTTCAACTCAAGTTCAAGCGTGCATTGAAGAGTTTTGTATTTTTTATGCTTATTCAGACATGCTGATTTAATTTGTCTATTTCCGCTTTCTGCAAGGTGCCTTCTCGCTCCTGGCCTGTTTTGTTCAGAACTCATCTTCTCTGCTCTGAAAAGTCCATTACTTGTTTTTTTTTGGTAGGATGGTAATATACCGCAAATCCAGCAATGGGACATTTCAGCAAGATTGACGGTCGTCTCTACGTACTTTGCTCATTCACTTACACATTCACAGTCTGTCACTGTAACACCAGAGAGCTTGCAAGACTTATGGGTAATTCAGACGAGAGTCGATGATGAAAGCATAGTCGAGATTAAGTGTGAATCCTGCAGTTGCGAGATGGGAAAAACATTGAGCCTTGACTTTCTTACCTGCTGTGTTGGATTGGGGTTCTTGTAAACGTTTCGCTTCTGCTGCCAGACCTAGATTTGCTTTTTTTGTTTTCATTGTGAAACTCAGACACATTTTGGTCACTAGGGCATTTGAAGCACAAATAGTGGCCAGGTGTGTGCATGAGCATCTGTAAGCACGTGAACGCTGACAGGATGTGAACTTAGAGCTGTGATGCTGCTAAATGTTATATTGTGAGTTAAAATAGGCACAGTGATGCACATCATTAACAGTTGCCCATCAGCCATTGCACTTTTTCACATGCACGTGTCTGAGATATTAATATCTGAAAAATCTTGGTTACATTTTGGTTATATTTTGACAATATACTACCTTCCAAAAGTTTGGAGTCAATAATATTTTTCAAATAAATTAATATTTATATTCAGTTGGGATACAGTTGAGGGCAAAACTTTACATACACCTTGAAGAATCTGCAAATAAGAGGGATCATACAAAATGCATGTTGTTTTTTATTTCGTACTGACCTGATATTTCACATAAAAGATGTTTACATACAGTCCACAAGAGAAAACAATAGTTAAATTTATAAACATTACCCCGTTCAAAAGTTTACATACACTTGATTCTTAATACTTGTTACCTGAATGATTTTTGTTTTTGTTTTTGTTTAGTAGTAGTTGTTCATGAGTTTGTTCATGTTGTTCTTTGTTTGTTCTAAACAGTTAAACTGCCTGCTGTTCTTCAGAAAAATGCTTCGGGTCCCACAAATTTATTTTTGGGACCCAAAAAAATCATTTTTGTGTATTTGAACGCTTTCCAACAATGACTGTATGATTTTGAGATTCATCTTTTAACACTGAGGACAACTGAGAGACTCATATGCAACTATTACAGAAGGTTCAAACGCTTATTGATACGTCATAAGGAAAAACTATGCATTAAGAGCTGGGGGGTGAAAACTTTTTAACAGAATGAAGATGTGTATTTCTTATTTTGCCTAAATATCATAGTTTATTCATTTAGTACTGCCCTTTAGAAGCTACAGAAGATACTCAGATGTTTCCTAGAAGACAAAATAAGTTAAATTTACTCTGATCTGATCCTCAAATTCAAAAAGTTTTCACCCCTTTGCCTCTTTCTGAAGCATCAGTAAGCATTGAAATCTTCTGTAATAGTTGCATATGAGTTCCTCAGTGGTCCTCAGCGTTAAAAGATGTGTCTCAAAATCATAGTCATTGTTGGAAAGGGTTAAAATATACAAAAATGCTAAAAAAAAAAACAGAATTTGTAAGACCTGAAGGATTTTTCTGAAGAACAGTGGGCAGTTTAACTGTTCAGGATGAACAAGAGACTCATGAACAACTATCACTAAACAAACAAACAAACAAAAAACAGAAAACAGCTGTGGATTATTCAAGTAACAACATGGTATTAAAAATTAAATGCGTGTGAACTTTTGAACAGGGTCATTTTTATAAATTCAACAATTCATATCTTGAATTTCTGAAAGTGAAATATCTTATTCAGGTCGGTACTAAATAAAAAGTAACAGTTTGTAAAATTGGTAAAATAATTAACATTTTGATTCTTTGAGTTCATTCAGTAACTGATTCGTCAGACTAATTCAAACCAGCTTGTGAATCTTTTCGAATGATTCACTAGATGAATCGTTAGTATTTGCGCGTTAATTAGACTACAATAGGCACATAGACATTTTCTTGCTATTATTGTGCAGTTCATATTCTTCATATAAACTCACATTCACAACTTGGATAAAGGATTATAACAAGAAAAATGCCGTTTTGGCGCTCTTTAAACGTGACGTGACTGTTCGCCTCAGCAGCCTCCGTTCAAGCATCGCAAGTGAACCGATCCTCCCATCCGCTATACTGCTAGTTACAACGTGAAATAAAAATGAATGAACATCAAAGGTATGTTGAAAGATGCAGTAAAACGAACTGAAATGTTTTGTGTGTAGTGTAAACGCGGTGTAACCGCGGCTAGACCTAAAAAAAACGGCTTGTAAACAACATGTTGCATAACGCTTTGTTTACCTCAGGAAAGCCATTCAGTCTGAAACTCATTAGTTCGCTAAAAAAAAAATAACACTAGATAGAAACATTTTGCTAAATATATGACTTTCATTATATATTCTTTGTTTTGTTTTTAATGTTCGTGTGATTTATTTAAACAAATCTGTCATGAAAGCGTTTGCTACTGTTTAAATGTTTATATTTCAACAGTGAGCTGAAGTAGAAGCATAATTATGTTGATATGAAACGGTTTTTCATTTTCAGTTCATTTAAACTCACATTCACAACTTGGATAAAAGATGATTTCTTTCACTGTGCAAGTTTCAACTTCAAGTTCAGATGCCCTGTTTTTGCCGGACCAGACTGTTCATGTATTGAGCAAAGCCAGTTATGGCTTCTGTCCCCAGTGACCTGTCCTGGCCTAGCCTGTGTGTGTTTGTGTGTGTCAGAGAGAGGTTTCATGAGCTGCCATGTGCTCATGAGGAATCGCACCATGGCCAAGTCTACATTTACAGGCTGCTATAAAGCCATTTGAGGGATAAAGGGAAGCAGGAGGTCGCTGGACTGTATCCGGTATCTCTGTGTGAGTGTACTAAATAAAAGGAAAGGAAAATGGAGAACCTCTAGTGTGGAACTCAGTGTGTAGTTTTGCACCTGCTTGTTGTGAGAAAGCAAGACATAAATGAGCAGGCTGCATCAATCTCACAGTTCATCAAGTCAGCCCTAAGCCTATCTTCATATCCCACAGAAAGCAACTATTCCTTTATTTCATGCAGCTCCCCATACTTTAAAAACGGCAAGGGAACAATTGGCTGCTTAAAATGGAGCATTAGGAGGCATATTACTTCTTAAGTTTGCAAATTGCATAATCGCTCGATAAAGATGGATGTTCAGAAGGGCTGTAGTTTATGATGTTCAGTGTGTTTGAATAAGTCACCTCTGGATAGTTTTTACTGGGACTGGGTTTTCCCAGTTTAATTAAGCTTAATTTGAATAAACAGATATTGATTCTTAAATCCTATGATCGATCTTTCAGTTATGTTTTTTTCAGTTGATGCGAAAATAGTGAATAAAACGTTACTTAATGTTATTTGGAGCGACCCCCTCACAATAAACTTTGTTCTTTGTTGGATGTAATAAGAAAAAAGTCTCAGCATTCCCATGATATTCAAACAATAAATGCAGTTTTGGTGCAATTTTAATCCAATTGACCACTGTAGCTACCTCAGTTCAAATGTTTGAATAAATCTGTCATAAAATGTTTTATGTTCGGTTCAAATGTTTAAATTTGAACTAACTGGTGTAGAAACATAATTATATGATTAGAAAGTTTATATAAAAACTGCATTATGTGGACATTAAATGTTTGTACACTACCAGGCAAAGGATTTTTAATGTTTTTTTTGTTTTTTTTTATCTAGAAGTCTCCTCTGCTCACAAAGCCTGCATTTATTTGATAAAAAAAAAATATATATAAAAAAATAGTTTTACTATTTAAATATAAATATATTTTAATTTAATTTATTCCTGTGAAATTTAAGCATCATTACTCCAGTCATGTGATCCTTCAGAAATAATTCTAATAGAATGATTTGCTGTTCGAAAAGACATTAAAATAAAATAAATATTTCAATAATAAAAAAAAAAAAAATTATACTGACTCCAAGCTTTTGAATGCTATAGTGTATAATATTACAAAAGCTTTTTATTTCAGATAAATGCTTTGGATCTTTCTATTCATCAGAAAACATCATGAAATCCTGAAAACATTTACTTGTTTGATATACTTGAGTTTTAAATATTGATAATAATAATAATAATAATTTTTTTTTAACAGCAAGTCATCATATTAGAATGATTTCTGAAGGATCGTGTGAAACTGAAGACTGGAGTAATGATGCTGAAAATTTAGCTTTGATCACAGGAATAAATTACATTTAAAAAATATTCAAGTAGAAAACACTTATTTTAAATGGTAAAAATATTTCAAAATTTTAGTATTTTTGCTGTTTTTTTTATTTTTTATTTATTTTATTTCATTAAATGTAAAAAAACGTACTGTTCAAATACTTTTGACTGGTAGTGTATCTAAAAAGGAATAGCAATTCAGTTTTGACTGTTGCTGTTGTTAATTTTAGCCATTATTATTATTATAGTAATGTACCAAATGAGATGGTTCCATGTATAGTTTACATTAGATGAGTTAGATTAGTTTTTTTCCTTCACAAAATTTGACATGCATTTTAAAATATTTCCATATGAACTGATATTGAATTTGTGAAATGTTTATAGTTAGTTTCTGCATTTGTATACATTTTAGTCCCAGTCTGGAGCTCTGTCTTATCCCTTTGTTTCTGTTACAAGCTCGATCTGTCTCTGGATCCATTATGCTTTCTTCGTTTACAGCGCTGCAGGGTTGTTGTATGACACTTCATGCATCTACCTGAGCTCTGTGTATTAATGCTTGTGCCTGTTTAGCCTCTCTGCAGCGATCCCTCAATTCAGCCCGCTGCCCAAACAACACACAGCGCTCAGCCGCTGGGGAGACGCTAACAAACTCCAGCAGAGCTCTGTACTGGGGGTGCGCCTTTAATTCATCCTGGAAAAGTTGTCCCTTGAGAACAGGTGGCTGTATCAGCCGCACAGAGCTTGAGGTGCCAGAGGTCATTACTAGCTGCTTTATTGTCCACAGGAGTCTGTGAAGGGACTTGTGGCGTGTGCTGCAAAATCAAGGTTATGGCCAAGGGTCAGATGACATGGGCTGTTGCTCTGTGGCTCCACAGGGCAACTAATGAACTGTCTGAGGCAGTGAAATGCCTTCTGGCCTGAGAGAGTGCATTACATGGTGGTTGTAAGTGCCTAGGTTTATTTCTTGCTCATTTGCGTATTTATGGGCATGAGGAAAGTGGCAGCAGTGATTAATCATAAATATTGCATGATTGGATAAAAAAGCTTTTCATTTTTAATTCTTTGATTTAGGAACTGTGGCAGTACCTTGCGGTGTCTTTGAAGTTGAGACAGAAACCAAACACAGCCTGCATTTTTACATGCATTGTAAATGTTTAATTTCCACTGGGCTAAACACTCATTTGTCTTCTTTAAATTTAAATTCTTTAAACTGAAACTTTTGATTTTGACTTTGCTTTTTTGCAAAGTCAGACTAGCAGACCTAGATATTGTGATGAAACGGGTTAAAGGATTAGTTCACTTCCAGAATAAAAATTTTCTTATAATTTACGCACCCTCATGTCATCCAAGATGTTCATTTCTTTCTTTCTTCAGTCGAAGATAATTTTTATTGAGGAAAACATTCCCGGATTTTTCTCCATAGAGTGGACTTCAATAGTGCCCAACTGCTTCAATGCAGCTTCAAAGGACTCTACACAATCCCAGCCAAATAATAAGGGTCTTATCTAGTGAAACAATCAGTCATTTTCTAAAAAAAAAATTCAAATTTATATACTTTCATATATACGGCTCAAAGTTTAAATGGCGACGCAAGCTTACTAGAGCAGATGTGTTCACTCGCTAATGAGTCTCGGTCATGTGACCACTAAACAGTGCTGTGAGATCCAGTATAAAGTGCTTGAATTCAGCGAAGAACACAAATAATTTGGTTTATAGCCAGATGATACAACGCTGACAAACATGAGAAACACTGTGCACAACGATACAGTCAGAAGGCTTTTTAATCTACAATTCACCATTATTTACCATAGATTTACTGTAGTAGCACTAACTGCACCATGGTATTGTGTCAGAAATGTGGGTATTTAATTTAATTATATTATTAATGTAGACATGTAATAAATCTATTGAAGGAGGAGTAATGGAATGTAATTACAATATTTTTTGTGTGATTTAAGCAATAGAATTTATGCATTTATACTAAATGAATTTAGACTACTGTTTTTCATATAAATACATAGAAACCATATTACATTTTTACCATTATATTGAAATACTATATTTGTGATTTTAAATGTATGCTACTATGGAAGACCATTGGTTAATTTTAATAAAACTCAAACACTCAGAATAATTCAATTTCACCATATTAAAATGAGGTTTCTACAATTTTTACCGATCTTACTGATTTTGATAATAAACATAAATCTACATCTGCATCCTAACTCAAGCTACTATCAAATGTGTATTTCTAAGAGACAAAAAAAGTTATTATTATTAATACTATAAGGCAACACAAATCTGTTTCTTGGTTTGAAACAATATTTCTCATATAACATGTAAAACTAAGAAATAGTTATTTTTTTCTTGTTATTTTTAATTAATTTTAAGGAAGAATTACTGGAAAAGTATAAAGAATTCAAAAACGTGAAGTGTTTGTCATGTTCTGACCATAAAGAATGGTTTAAAACCACAATTAACGTCTGGTTTTTACAACTTTCACATTGGAGCAAAAATCTGCCTTTAAACGGACTTGGATTTTTAAACCAGTCTGGGATTTTTATTTATTGAAAGAAATAAAAATGTGCCATTTATCGTGATAATTATCGATATCGACTGATATGAAAAAAATTACTGCGATAATTTTTATTTTTTTTATCCATATCACCCAGCCCTATGCCCTTTACAAAAAAACAACTATGTTGGACGATTTTAGAAGTTAACATGGAGTTTTTTTTTTTTTTGTTTTACCTCACATTTTTTTACCGAAATACGAAACAAATAACTAACTGCGCATGACTATTCCCGACGTGATTATGCAATGCGTATTGCAGAGCTAGTGCAAGATGACTGTGGTCAAAAGTTTAAATAGAATTTTTTTTTAGAAAATGGCTGATCGTTTCGCTAGATGAGACCCTTATTTCTCAACTGAAATTGTGTAAACCCCTTTTGAAGCTGCATTGAAACTGCAGTTTGGACCTGCAACCCGTTGGGCACCATTGAAGCCCACTATATGGAGAAAAATCCTGGAAAGTTTTCTTCAAAAGCCTTCAAAAAAACTTCTTTTCAACTGAAGAAAGAAAGACATCTTGGAAGACATGGGGGTGAGTATATGATCAGGAAATTTTTATTCTGGAAGTGAACTAATCCTTTAAAGACGTCTGACCATTGCAGATGTAAATATAAAATAGCGCAGATGGTACTTGCAGTCAAAATGACCCACATGCTCATCCCTTTTCTGAATATGATTAATATTTTAGTTTAGGTCTTCAGTATTCATCTGCTCTATTCTGACCTTTCAAAGTTCTTTCAGTATTCTCCATTCACAGTTTGACTTCTCAATAGCACTCGCCTTACATGATCCAGGTAAGCGGAAACTGAAAACCATGTCTTGTCTTGTGCCAGATATGTCCGTGCATTTATTGTTTTCATCCCTTTTTAAATCCCTCTCCTCATCTCACTCCTGCCTTGAGTGCTCGTCCCCTTATTTAGCCCTTGTTGCGCTTTTCTGTGGCACTCAACACCTAAGCACACAGCTATCACGCTACCATGCAGGGATGTTTGAATCATGGGTAACAAGCAGCCAAAAAGCTGGTATTTATAGCGCCTGCCCCACAGCCTTGGAGCGGCATGTCAGAGTAACGTAAACCTATTAATCTTTTTTTTCTCTGCTTGTTTAACTTGTACTTTTGTACATCCCCATGCACATTCCTGTAGCATTTTAAATAACCATGAGTATTGTTGTATGCTATTATCTACTAGCAGACTGCTGTGAAGACAATGCTCTAAATCTCTTCTCAGGCTATTCCACCACTGGTTGGGTAAATTGTTTGCTCAGCACACAAATCACGATCATCTGACGCATACACCGATTTGATTTTCATTCAGACCTTTCGTTCATCCTCTTTAATCCTTTCAACCTAGAGTCTATTAGTTCAAATAGCACTTGAGAGGTGCACTGGGATGCTTTTTTATCCCACAGTGTACAAAGGCTTACATCCCAGTGGAAACTTAAGCAAGGGCCGGTTTGTTTTATCTGAAGAATAGCTCACTGAGTAACCGAATCTCATTGAAAATATTTCCCCCTAGTTCACGGAGGAACTCTGGGAGGCTTGTGCGGTGATGTCATGCTGCCTTTAGGATGATGGGCCGTATCAGGACTCTCGCAAGGTGCTGACAGCTCATCCTGTAGTTATGCCACACTCGCTGCTCACTGTACAGTGCCACGGCGAGTGTCTGGGCTGGATCAGAGGGGCTGAATATCTTAGGCTTGTTGGGGGATGGGAAGAGATTCACAGCTGCCGTTCAGCACTCAGAATTCCACTCGGAATTCCACCGGCTCCTCGTCCATTCACATTTGCGTAAAATTTGGCCAGCGCTCGGAATCTTGGCTAAGTTGCTGTTTCAGGTGCCAGCATTTGCACGGGGATCAGGAAGGAAATTCCTTGTAAAAGGGGACGGATGGTGCGGCTGTGGACTGGTGTGCATTTTCAGGGCTGACCGCTGAAGTGCCTTTCCTTGATTACGTTATTAAAAGCAAAATTATGGTACAATATAAAACTTTAGATTGGCAGTCATTGGTTATAAGTATGAAAACTGTGTTTATGATGCACTACTGTTCAGAAGTTTCAAGGAGAAGAAATTAATACTTTTATTCAGCAAGGATGCATTAATAGTTCAAAAATGACAAAGTCAGATTTCTATTTGAAATAAATGCTGTTCTTTCAAACTTTATAATCATTTCCTAAGCACCAAATCAGGATATTAGATTTCTGAATGATCATTAAAGGCTGGATTAATGGCTCCTGAAAATACATCTTTGCTATTACAGGAATAACTACTTTTAAAAATGTATTAAAATAGAAAACAGTCATTTTAAATTGTAATAATATTACAGGGTTTGAAATTAACAAGGCCTTGTGGCAAAATTTCCAACAAAATGTACAAAAACTCCCCATTAATTCAAGACAAATGGCCAAAAAATGCCCCTGCACTATCAATGTATTAGCTGCCGTGATTAAAATGAAATTAGGGCTGGAAGATGATTCAATATCAATATATATTGCAGTTTACTTTTATTTAATAACGGTGATAATGTTTTTTAAACACATTTCTAATATTTCAGTTATACATTACCAGTGTTTCCCATACATTGATTTATCTGTGGCAGTTGATTTTGCTGAATAAACATGAGCACTGCACATTTCAAAATGTCTTTGAAGGGAACCGACTGTCTTTAGAAAAGTTTCGATGGCATTTTTATTTTATCTGATAAAGTAGCATTCATGAGCTGAGCACCACTTTGTGTACAGCTGTTACCGGGAAAGCCACTGTTTCTGCCGCTCCAAAAGCGCCTCCTGCTGGCAGAGAATGAATTAGCATTTTCAATAAGCTTGTCTCCAGCATCATGTTTTTGTTGTTGCTCACTGTTTTTTTTTTTCTGTTTTCTGTGGCACTTTTCACATTCTTTATCCTGGTTTTTAAAAGCTTTTGTTTCAATCTGTAAGAATAATCAGCGTATATTATAGTTTGAAGTTAAGGATATTAATATTAACAAAGTGAGCCTGATTTAAGATTTCTTATTTGTATGAAGCTTAAATACAAATAAAAGTTTAATATTGATTTATATGTACTGTTTTTTTTCTCCAAATATATTATATAGTTTTGTAGGAGGTTTCATAGATTTGGCAAATTAATTTTTCAGAAGTTTGTAGGTACAGTCATCTGTTGTAGGTGTTCCTACCAGTTTTTTTTTTAAATAATGTTCATAATGATATAATATTGTATTGACCAAAATAAAAAAATATAGTTTGATTTATAAATGTTGGCCATATCATCCAGCCCTAAATGAATGAATGTGAAAATGTGTCAATTTGTGACTGCTCAGACTGCATCAGATTGCTTTTATGTGCTATTTTGTGCAACGTTCAGCCTTATAACCAATCAAAACCAATCAAACTTAAGAATGCACTGGCCAGTCAGAGGCAGATAGATTGTTCTACAGTATATCTATGTAAATAATCATAATTACAATATAAAGAGCAATAATCTTCAGTAATGATTTTTGTCATAATATTGCAGCCCTATGAGCTCCTGTTTTTTACTTGTACAGATGCAATTGAAAATGTTCAACCCCCTTGACCTGCAGGACATTTTGCTGCAGAGAACAAAATTTTGTGAAAACAATTTAACAAAGGCATCAGTACACTATTTGGGAAAGTTTATTAATACACATTAGAGTAATTCTGAGAACGCAAGTTGATGAATAATGAAAAAAAGAAAAAAAATCGAATTGGCTCTAAACGTTCATGTTCAAAATGATTCAACCCTCAAAAGTACAATTTGGTGCAGACTCTTTTATTCTTTAAAACCACCAATAAACGCTTGGAAGTGCTTAGGAGCTTTTGTCACCTCTCTACTGCAATTTAGACCCATTTCTCGCCTGAAAAAGCTTTCAGATCACTGATAATCTTTGGTTTTCACATTGCCACTGCTTTAAATTCAACCATTTTGATCATTATCTTCAGTCTGTGCACCGAAGGCATCACAATTCTTGCCAAAATGTCCCGATACGTCAAAGAATCCATGATATCCTTCATACAGTCAAGTTCCACTTCCTGCTACAGTAAAACATGCTCATAACAGGACTGATCCACCTCCAAGTTTGACGATGGAGATGGTGTTCTTCTGCTTGTAAGCTTTGTCTTTTTTTGCACCAGACAAAACTGCTGATCCATAGGTCCAAAAAGTTCCAGTTTGGTCACGTCACTCCATTAAACATTCCTCCAGAACCCCACAGTTCTATCCAAATGAATTTTAGCATGTTCAAGTCAGCCTTTTTGTTCTTTTTGGTCAAGAGTGGTCTTCTTATATTCTGCATTGAATTTTTTTTCTCCTTTCGTCTGGTCATCTTACAAGTCTTTGGCTGTACACTGCTGGTTTTTCACAGTTTTTCACAGTTTCAAACATTTTATGATATTGTGCTTTTTTTTTGTTCAACACCCTGAAAGGTTTTCTGGTACAACTCACTTTAAACTAAGGAATAAGGCTTCCAGCGTGTCTCTAGGAACTTTTAATGTCTTGGAAATCTTCATGTAGCCTTAGGCTTTCTAATATAATAAAACTATTCCTTCTCTGTAGCTTTTGTCAGAGCTCTGTTGACTTTACCAAATTTGCTTCAGCACATTCATGGGCTAAATGTACATATGTGTAACACCCCAAGCTAATTCTGTTTTTTTTTTATAGAGTTTCTAAAGGCTTAATTGTGTTTTAAGACATTTTTATTCCCTACCATAAAATAAGTGACTTAAAACAGCAATGTTGAAAAAGGGGTTGAATAATTATGACATAGCTGTGTTAATAAAAATCCTATAACTCAAAAACATTACATTATGTATTGACATTATCACTTTTAATATGCCAGTAAACTGTTGTAGATACAATTTTTATAGTCCTGGATCTTCAAAAAAGCTTGTATTTGTAAAGTTTCTGGGGGGTTAAATAATTTTGATTGCAACTGTGTAAATTAGATTGTTATTGACAACAGCAGTTTAAAATATTGATTGAAGTATTTGGGTAAATTTAAGCATTTGACATTAAAGACAACATATTATGGTGATTTAAATAAAAAAAATCAGTTTCTCTATAGGAGTTTTTGACTTCAGGATCCCAACTGTTGCACTCTGTTAGCTATGTGATGTTATTTTATTGGCAGAGATCTGAATATGTGGTGAAAAATGTGCGCTGTTTGTTATTTCTAGGGTCAGATGCTAAGCTGTAAGCTTATTTTGCCAAGGGCTGAATGTAAACTGTTGGACAGCGCTGGCATCATGTTGACAATGATAATACGATTTGTCACAAGTTTTATATCCTCTGATTTTTAAATGACACATGGTCATGCATACAGTATGTCATGCCTTATGCCATATATACACACAATTTTTTCCCCATCCCTCATCTTTCCAGCACCACTCTTCACGTCTCTGTCAGCAGCAACAGGAGCCTGTGTCAAAGGTGACTGGCTGCTTTGTGTCGTAATTATAAAGCAAAAGGGGAAGACAAGGACCTCCTGCCCTCTTACGCCCACCCCACGCTGTGGGGTTAGTCTTAATAAAGATTACCTGCAGATAAGCCTGCGTTGCCTTGGGTATGTTGGGTGCAGTTTGAGGATGCGCTCTCGTCGGCGACAATAAAAAGCTAATCACAGATAATCACCTCGCTGCAGGCAGGCAGCGCCTATATCTCCCCTTTCCCTGAACTATTGAGTTTGCGGTGTACGAGAGGGGTTTTTCAATCAGCCCACCATCTGCTGCTCAGGTGCACACGAGCCGTACTTTATTTTGACCATTTGAAAAAAAATATCTGAAAAAAAAACCAACACTTTTATAAAGGAGACGTATGAGTAATCGACAGAAATCTAGATGGTATTTGTGTAAACAAAAGGTTTGCTTTGTTTGGTTTTCTTTCTTAGAGAGCGGTTTTGTTTTTTTCCTGCAGACTTCAAAAGCTTAGCTTTTGTCAACATATACCATCGAACGAAATACAAAGAGGCATTGAGAGATAGAAAAATCAATGAGCCTTTTGTGAAATGATTTTTTTTCAGGATGAATTCATCCATATAAGTCTTTTCCTTGCCTCTTTTGTTCGCTCTCTTGTTTTATATCTTCACGCTCTCCTCCATTATAAAAACTGGATGAGCTCGCGGCCACAAACCGTTAATTGCCTCTCATACATAAAGCCTCATTCTCGGTTTAATGTGGCACTGTATCCTCAACACACATCCTGCCCACGACGCTAGACAACCCTCTGGTGCTTTTTCTCTTTGCATAATCTTAACGGGCAAAGCCCTCGTTACATCCCTGCAGCTGCGGCAACGTCACTCATATAGCGCTAAGAGTTTATTCTCATTTTTCCTTCTCAGCAGTTGGCAAACTTAAGTCCTTACTTCCCAGTCCCCCCCATAAATGACACAAGAGCAGACATTTACATAGCCCATTAGGAGTGGCACTGAATGGGAGAGTCCGCAATGTTTAATGGAAAACATTCTATTGCAAATGAATATTTTATGGAGTGGATGCTGTTGACATGCTGCGGCGACGCTGTGCTACTGTGGCGTACATTACTCGTGTTAGACTGTGGTGAGGGCTTTTCTACTGACGGCAGATTAGACAGTCACTCGTCAGAAATGTTCATGTCACACCACAGGACTGTTGCTTGATGTCTTTGATCAAGCTTCAACTTGGTGAATAGATTTTTTTGAACTGTTTTCTGTTTGAATGTATTTTCAAATGTAATTTATTCCTGTCATTTAAATGCTGAATTTTAGTACCAGTACTCCAGTCACATGATCCTTCAGAAATCATTCTAATATTTTGATTTGCTGCTCAAAAAAACATTACGTCTTTATCATCACTTTTGATTAATTTAAAGCATCCTTGCTCAATAAAAGTATTAATTTCTATACTTTCTTTCCCCAAAAAAAAAAAAAAAAAAAAATATAATTGACTCTTTTAAATGGTATAGTGTATAAGGTTACAAAAGCTTTTTATTTCAGATAAATGCTGATCTTTGGATCTTTCTATTTATCAAAGAATCCTTAACAAAAATGTACTCAACTTTTTAAAATAATAATAATAATAATAATAATAATAATAATAATAATAATACATTTTGTTTAACAGCAAATCATGTGACACTGAAGACTGGAGTAATGATGCTTAAAATCTAGATTTAATCACAGGAATAAATTACATTTTAAAATGTATTCAAATAGAAAACAATTATTTAAAATAGTATAAATAATTAATTGTTTTTACTGTTTTTGCTGTACTTTGGATCAAATAAATGCAACCTTGAAGAGACTTAAAAAAAATAAATAATAATCTTACTGTTCAAAAACTTTTGACTGGTAGCATGGCTAATGTAGCATGGCTACTGTATTACAAAAAATTATTAGCGTAAAATTTCTTTGTAATTATAATTATTTTCTAGTGGCATTTTGTTTAATGTGGGCCGTTTGTACTTTGTAGTAGAATTGCAATGTGTGTAATCAATACTGTTTGACTTAAAGGAGTAGTTCACTTTCAGAACAAGAATTTACAGATAATGTACTCACCCCCTTGACATCCAAGATGTTCTTGTCTTTCTTTCTTCAGTCATAAAGAAATGGTGTTTTTTAAGAAAAACATTTCAGGATTTCTTGCCATATAATGGACTTCTATGGTGCCCCAGAGTTTGAACTTCCAAAATGCAGTTTAAATGCAGCTTCAAAGGACTCTAAATGATCCCAGCTGAGGAAGAAGGGTCTTATCTAGTGAAACGATCGGTTATTTTCTAAGAACATTTACAATTTATATACTTTTTAATCTCAAACGCTCATCTTGCCGAGCTAGACAAGACGAGCATTTGAGATTAAAAAGTAACTAACCCATTGTTTTGCTAGATAAGACCCTTTTTTCCTCGGCTGTGATCGTTTAGAGCCCTTTGAAGCTGCATTTTGAAATTTCAAACTCGGGGGCACCATAGAAGTCCATTATATGGAGAGAAATCCTGAAATGTTTTCCTCAAAAAACATAATTTCCTTACAACTGAAGAAAGAAAGACATGAACATCTTGGATGACAAGGGGGGGTGAGTACATTATCTGTAATTTTTTGTTCTGAAAGTGAACTACTACTTTAATTTTAAACATTATATTTATTATTTCAGGTATTTCTAAAAAAACAACTACTTCTTGTGAAATGATTTGCAAACATTTGGAGCTGCATTGTGTGATCAACATATTGTAAAGACATGGAAGATAAGAAGCATACTAGTTCTTGTTTCGAGTCACCCGATGTGACCAAACGGCTGCCTCTGAGCATGTCTTCCATCTCTCAGCACTTCACAATGTCTGGCCCGTGGCCAATGCTACAGTAGCCGGCTTGCATTGAACCCATCTCCTTTGCTGCATAGATTGCTGAGAAGTTGATTCTGTAATACTGTACTTCACACTTGTGATACATACTTTACATTTTAATATTTTAGTATGATAAAGAACTAATCTAAAGTAGAATTTACAGAGACAAAGCAATCACATTCATTCTTTTTTCTATAAAAGTGAGTGACTTGATCAACAACATGCGACAGAGTTGACCATTTTTAATGCCAATGAGCAGAGATGTTTCTATGTTTTAACTAATTTAGGAGTTAGGCTTCTAAAAACTGTGACATCGCTTTTTATTTGTTACTTCTTTCAGACCCAGAGATCTCTGAGTAACCATTGAATCCCCCGGTCAAACATTCCGCAAGCATGTCGTCATGTTCTGGGTTCGTGTCCTTCATGCTCTTCCTGCGTGAAGAACGAGAAGGAGAAAGTCTGTGCATCCTGACCTTAGAGAACGACTGCAGCTGTTTGGGATTTAGGTCTAGTAGCCTTCCCTATGGAGCAGGATTACTAGAACTACCTCAGAGACCGTACAGTGTGCTAGATTGTGGCATGGCACTGATGGATGAGAGCGTGCACACGTGAGCGCATCAGCTTGTTGACTTAGCGTGCTTGTGTGTGTCTCTGCTGTGTGCAAATGAACTAATGCAAACAGCTGTCGATCCCATGTTTGGCGGCAAAAAAGTGCAGCAGTCTGTTGTTTGTATGCGTGCATAGTCGACCCCGGCAGGTCGTATCATGAGTGGCATTGTTTGCATGAATTCCCTGCGCCTTGCTCAAGGAGCTTTTCACAGCATAATCAATGAGTCCTACTCCTTCACATCAATAGAGCCTGGTGCATATCACTTACAGATGTGCTAAGCCGGCCCTTCTCCGGCTCATGTCCGCACTCTGCTGGATTTTCAACCCATATCGGATTTGTTTTGAAGCAGATGCACGTCCTCTCGAGAGCTGTCCTGGAGCACCCTTCTGTACCCGTGTACCTTGAAGCACAGCTTCTCTGACAAGGACAACTGCTGTTGTCCTCTAAGCCCCTCTACGGCGGCTAAAACCCAGCATGCATGCTTGAGATGAGCTCACAAATCAAGCCCCATACATTTTAATTCTCTTTCCCTTTTTAGCCATCTTATACTTTCCATTTTTTGTAAAAGAATAGATCTCAGTTCATTGTGAAAAGGTCACATCGGTCACTGTTTCGTATTTACCCTTGAGGCTATAATCTTGCAGCGCTGAAACTCATTTTGATGATGAGTGGTTTGAGTTAACAGAGAATCGGCCTTTCCACCCCCACGCAGCTCTTCTGCTTGGTGTAATGAGCATGTGCTGTGAATTTTTAAAGATGTCCAGTTGTCATTGTACTGCTAGGAGACAGAAGTCCACTTCCGGAGTGCTGCAGATTGTTAGAATAACATCGGAATTGACTAATGATGTCTCCGAGCGCACTCCTGTTTATTGTCCTTGGATCAGTGTTGATTGAGACTGGTTTATATAGCAATTCTAAGTATTACGTAGGTTGGTACAAGCTGAATTTCATTTACTCTAATTGCGAATCTTTATGTATTGTATTTACTTAATTTTGCTTTGATGTTTTAGCCTTTACTTTATCACTTGGAAACCAGTTTTACTGATTACATAGATGTAATTGAGGAAATTTCACTCAGCGAAAGCACACAATGGCTGTTTTTTCTATCTAATGCGAGAGGGCTTTCTTTCCTCACACAGTTGAAAAAGACTAGTTATTAGACTTTAACCACCATGTTCTTGTCAGATTCTCCTCGAAAAGATGAACAGCACGGCTTTAAAAGCAAGGTTTCGCAGCTTTATAACGAGAAACGCTGTCCAAAGAGATTTTGGTGAGGGAGAATGCGGCTTTGGTCGTGCAGATGAAAGACTAATTTCAAAGAATGCTCTGGCACCCTGCTCTGAAATAGATTGGTAGTGTCGATCTAGAGCGGGAACGATTGGGAAACATTTGGATCGTCTTTAGCAGCCCCACAGCTGCATTTGTAGCTCTCTTGGATGGTGTCTTTCTGTGTAATTTAGGGAATGCTGAGATACCATTTCTCATCTTAGGATGGAAATGGAAGGTGGAGGTGGCGCTGTTGTAACTCACGCTTCAATGGGAAAGAGGTGGCCCAAGCTGTGCGTGCATGCGTGTGTGTGAGATTGGGGTTTTAAATCTGCTTGTAGACATCTTCTGCGCCCCTCATCTTAGCCGTGTTATAGAGGACTATCATTCACTCAACACTGCCACAGCTGCTTTATTGCACTCACTGTATCCTGTAGCCTGCAAATGAATCCTCGACTGAATGTGTTTGAGAGTGTGATTGTTTGCTTCTGAATTCACGCATGCTTGCTTTTTGTGTCATTCCTCATCATGATTTTAAATTAAGATTCACGAATTTGTACATCCTCTGAGTTTTTAACCATTTCAAACACTTATCTTCACCTATTTGTTTTAAATATCATTTCAGATTTAAATTAAGTTAAATAAAAGTGCATGTGGTGTTTTAATAACATGAGGAAATTAATTATAGAAAAATGATTTTGGTTGTTGATTAGTATTATTTTCCTTCAGTTAACATTATTTTCCCTCTGGCCTTGGTTATGTCGGTAGAAAGGAAGATATTTAATTGAGTTATCTTTGACATAACATGCACTAATGAATTATGCACAATAAGTCCAGGGACTTTCGTTAAATAAATTAAATTTATGAAAAGAAATATATATATATATATATATATATATATATATATATATATATATATTAGGGGTGGGCATAGATTAATTTTTTTAATCTAGATTAAATCTTGAAATTAATCTAGATTAATCTAGATTAAAATGGCTAATTTAAATTCTGCTGAAGGCATTCAGAATATGTGTGCTACCCAAATAATGACTAAAAGTAAGTCTTTGAGAACGGGTTTCTCAAGCCAGGTGACGCATTAGACCAGGCGCTCATCTCCTGTTTCCAAAATGCATTACAAACTGCTTGACAATTGCATTTACAACACAATTAACTATACAAACTTGTGTAACCAAGTACTTCTGCGCAAAAGGCTGTACGACGTGCGCGTTCCCGTAAAATACACAGGAGCGCGGGCGGGTATGGATAGCCTATCTGCGTGCATAGTCTTCCAATAAACTGCGTTGCTTTTAGAAGCGTCAATTCAGTTGTTGCATATAGTTTAATGTCTTTATTTCGGGATTATCAAAGTAAATTATAACTCAAATTTGAGATTTTACTGGGCCACAGCAGATTTTCACTGGGGCACGTGCCCCAGTAAAAAGGGTCTAGCAACGCACGCCCTGAAGCGGCTTCATAGCTGCATCCATGTCTGCGCGTCTCATTTGATGTGGTCATTTCACAGAAGTTGAAGACTTGTTCTCGCCCCCTACAGTGCAATTCAACTAGATATACGTCATCCGCGCTAAAATATCAAGGTGAAAGTCATCATATCTTGCGTAGTTTAGACCCAGCTCCCAACCCAACTTTGAGAATAGATTAACGGCGATATTTTTTTTATCGCGCGATATGAGTCTCACGTTAACGCAGCACGTTAACGCCGATAACGGCCCACCACTAATATATATATACAGTAGTCAACATTTGAAGTGGATCAGAAAAGTTCATCAAAGTTGTCCTAAGACAAGAACAGGTATCATTTTGGTTTTAATACAGCTTTGATTGAAGATTTTGATCCACTTCAGATGTTGACTACTGTATACACTACCAATCAAAAGTTTTTGAACAGTAAGAAAAGTTTTTGAACAGTAAGATATTTTTTTTAAGTCTCTTCTGCTCACTAAGCCTTTTATTTGATCCAATGTACAGCAAAAAACAGTAACATTATGAAATATTTTTACTATTTAAAATAACTGTTTTCTATATGAATATATTTTAAAATGTAATTTATTCCTGTGATTGCAAAGATGAATTTTTAGCATTACTCCAGTCACATAATACTTTAGAAATCATTCTATTTTTCTGATTTGCTGCTTAAAAAAACATTATTTTATTATGATTACTATTATTATGATGTTGAAAACAGCCGAGTAGAATTTGTTCAGGTTTCTTTGATGCAGGGCTCTGAAACGGTTCAAGGAACAAAAACAAAATAAATTTTAATCGTTCTGAACAGAAACGGAAACAGAAATTCCAAATTAACCGGTTAATAACGGTGTTTTTATCGTTCTCTTTATTATATCAATTTGGCAGACCAAAAACATGAATTCAAATTGTGTGTGCAAATGCGACGGTGACGCATACAACTTGAAATGCCCGCCAAGCAGACGTCATAAGCAGAGCCCTTTCTGATGCCTTTTCCTACACATACTAGGAATTTGTTTTATTGACAGCAGCTCCACAGTGCAATAGAGTGACAGTGACAAGACAAGACATACAGGGTTCCCGCGGGGTCTTAAAAAGTCTTTAAAAGTCTTAAATTTAAAAATCAAAGTTTTAGGCCTTAAAAAGTCTTAAATTCGCTGTTCTAGGTCTTAAATAATTTTACACAGGTCTTATTTTTCCGATGTCCATGTAACGCTACCTCTAATGCTCATTTAAATTCTCTTTTTGTTGTTTCTGTGGTGTTGTAGTTCTTTATTTCACAATTCCAAATATAATTTGCTGTATTTAAACTACAAATGAGACCAACATGCAATAGCCAATCAGCTTTCTGTTAATGGCGCGAGTCTCTCTCAGATTGTACCACAGAAGTAAAATGGATTTAACTTTTTAGCTATGGGGAAGTGCAAGTTTAGCGATACTTGGCTTGAAAAAACTGAATATAGGGCTTGGCTAAGGCCAGTTGCTAACATCTGTAGATTTTTTTTCTCCCTCTGTGGAAGTTACTGGGTCTTCAGACAGAATCGCAGTAGCAGAATACAGGTCAAACTAACGTTACCTTTTTCTGTATATAATGTTCTCAATAATAATAATAAATATAGGTCGAGCTAGCTGACCGCCAGCCTTCGAGATACTTTTAAAATGTTTTTTTTTTTTTTACTTGCCCGACCGAACAAACCACCTGATTAAAACTGAAGTGACAAAAACAACTAGCGAAGCATCGAAAAGCAAGAAAGATTTCTATTTTAATACATTCAACGTAAACAGAAATTGATCATGGATAGTGTATTTCTGGTCTATTTGTGACATACTTTAAAACAAATGAATGTAACAGCACTCTAAAGAAACACACTGAGGTAAAAATTTAAAATGTATAGTTTATTTATAACATGATATAGTTCAGTAATATACCAAGTGAGCTTTTTGCTGAAAATTCTCACAATTACAAATGTTACATTAATTTTAGCTCAATAAACAAGTAGTTAGTCAAGTAGTTACTTACATATTAGACAAAATATTCTGTTTCACCAAAGAAAATCGTTCCAAACAAGGATCGCAGCAGAAGCATTCTCCTAGTAACGTTTTGCTCTGGTTCAGCGTTTGGTCGAATAAGTTGAAATAACTCGCTCATGAAGTGACTTACCGCCACCTGCTGGTAGTTTAGTGTGTTTAAAAGTATGCCTCCACACCCAACATTTCAAATTTATATATTTATAAATCAATAAATGTATTTAAAACATTAATCTCACTTCTAATTTTGCAGTGTAAATTATGTGATCTCACTGCTAACAGCGATTTAGAATTTATTGATAAATTCATAAAATAAATTTCAAAGGTAATGCATACATTTCGAAAGTAAAAGTTTTTTACATCAGATATTTCTAGTGGTACTTTTATGGGGATAGTTTGTGTGGAATAGTATCTGCTGATATGAAAAGTTCACTGTATATCATAGTAATAAATTTAATTTATGACAGCCATGAAATTTTGTTTACTTTTTACATTAAACACATTAAATATTACATGTATGCATGTAATATAATATCTATTTCCATTACAGGTTTAGGTCTTAAATTTCATATAAGGTGGTATTAAAAAGGTCTTAAAAAGTCTTAAATTTCACTTGTTCAAATCTGCAGGAACCCTGACATAGATTATAAAAAAGAACAATATACAAGTACACAAGACAAGTGCAAAGTGCAAAATAGCAAAAACACAATATACAGAGTATGCCATTACTAGGTACACATATATTAGGTGCAAATTTGGATGTAAGTAGGTATTAATATATACTGAATAGATTAATAAACTGTATAATAGTGCTGCATGTTCCACGTTTACTGACAAGTGTTCATGAGATGGATTGCCTGGGGAAAAAAACTGTTCTGGTGTCTGGTCGTCTTGGTGCTCAGTGCTCTGTAGCGCCGACCAGATGGTAACAGTTCAAAGAGCGAGTGTGCTGGATGTGAGGGGTCCAGAGTGATTTTGCCAGCCCTTTTGCACACTCTGGATAAGTAGAGATCTTGAAGGGTAGGAAGGGTTGTACCAATGATTCGCTCAGCAGTCCGGACTATGCGACGTAGTCTTCTGAGATCAGAATTGGTAGCTGAGCTGAACCAGACAGTAATTGAAGTGCAGAGGACGGATTCAATGATGGCAGAGTAAAACGGTTTCAGCAGTTCCTGTGGCAGGTTGAGCTTCCTCAGCTGGCGGAGGAAGTACAGTCTCTGCTGGGCCTTTTTCACAATGAGTCTGTGAACATCCCACTTCAGGTCCTGGGAGATGGTATTGCCAAGGAACCTGAATGACTCCACTGTGTTAACAGTGCTATTCATGATGGTGAGTGGGGGGAGGGCAGGGGGGTTTCTCCTGAAGTCAATAATAGGTTAGCACCTGGCTGTTTCATGTGCAAAGGTATGTTTAGGTTTAAGTTATTGTAGTCTAATTAAAACTTGTAGTTTAAGTAGGCTATAGATTGACTTTTTTTTTTATAAAATACTTTGCTGAAGCCCATCCAGTTTTTCCAGTAGCCTATTTGGTATATTATAATTTAAGTTGTTGATCTGTTGTGTTAAATGTAAAAAAAAAAAAAAAAAAAAAATCTGTTGTTGTTTTATAATGTTACAATGCATTACGTTTTCTTTTACTTCTATGCATTAAATGTAAAATCATAACTATCTGGAGTTCTGTTTTTTTGAGTGAAAATAGCCTATTATGCATATTAGGTAAGGAATAAGTCAACAGGTTTTTATCGCAGATTAAGCCGTGTGGTCAGGATGTTAAGCGGATGGTCTTGAAGGGGCTTATTTCGCTATAGTATTATCAAACAAGAATTTTTTTTTTTTTTTAATTATTAGCGCATTTGTAACGAGTCTCCAGGTGAACTTGTTTACTTTCGGTTTTAAAGAGAAGTTGTTCAAATGACACGAACACGGAATTTGGTTTAATCATTTGTAAACATAAAGCCAAACATGTTATTAAAAGGCACACACTATCTATCTATCTAATCTATTTATCTAATCTATCTTTCTATCTATCTTTCTATCTATCTTTCTATTCTATCTATCTTTCTATCTATTCTATCTATTCTATCTATCTATCTATCTATGCCGTGTAATAAAATAACGTTTATTAACCGGTATTTTTTCTAGAAAACCGTTTTCGGAACGTATTGTTTAATGAGGAATGCAAGAACAGAAACGTTATAATATCGATTCTGCTCGGAGTGAACCGAATGGATTTTTTCCCCCCGTTTTTAAGCCCTGCTTTGATGAATAGAAAGTTCAGAAAAACAGCATTTATCTGACATAAAACTCTTTTGTATCACTTTTTGGTCATTTTAAAGCATCCTTGCTAAATAAAAGTATCCTTGCTATACTTTCTGATTATACTGACTCTCTTTTGAATGGTATAAAGTGAAATGTCTATAACTTCTTTCCCCTCAAAAAATATATACTGAGTTCAATCTTTTGAATTGGTATAGTGTATAATGTTACAAAAGCGTTTTATTTCAGATAAATGCTGATCTTTGGATCTTTCTGTTCATCAAAGAATCCTGAAAAAATGTACTCAACTGTTTTAAATATTGATAATATAAAAAAAATGTTTCTTGAACAGCAAATCAGCATATTAGTATGATTTCTGAAGGATCATGTGACATTGAAGACTGGCGCAATGATGTTAAAAATGTAACTTTGATCAAAATTACAGTAAGAATATTTCAAAATTGTACTGTTTTTTTCTGTACTTTGGATCAAATAAATGCAGATTTAATCAGCAGAAGAGACTTCTTTAAAAAAAAAAACTTTAAAACTCATACAGTTCAAAAACTTTGACTGGTAAAGTGTGTATATATTCACTGTATATTATGTTTTATAATCTCATTAAAGATACTACTCAAAACATTTATATGTGACCCTGGACCACAAAACCAGTCTTAAGTCGCTGGGGTATATTTGTAGCAATAGCCAAAAATACATTGTATGGGTCAAAATTATTGATTTTTCTTTTATGTCAAAAATCATTAGGAAATTAAGTAAAGATCATGTTCCATGAAGATTTTTTGTAAAATTCCTACTGTAAACCTATCAAAATGTAATTTTTGATTAGTAATATGCATTGCTAAGAACTTAATTTGGACAACTTTAAAGGTGATTTTCTCAGTATTTAGATTTTTTGCACCCTTAGATTTCAGATATTCAAATAGATGTATCTCGGCCAAATATTGTCCTATCCTAACAAACCATACATCAATAGAAAGCTTATTTATTGAGCTTTCATATGATGTATATATCTCAGTTTTGTAAAATTTAACCTTATGACTGGTTTTGTGGTCCAGGGTCACATATGTGTATTTATTTAGTTATTTATTGCTCTTCTTGTGTTGTGCTTTTGTGCTTTCATAATTCAAAAATGTGGTGTGTTTGTGTGTTTCAGGAACTTGCTTTCTGTGAATTCCCCCTTTGTTTTGCGGAGCCAGCAGCTATCCTTGATTTGTTGTGAACGGGACGGGTAAGACCACCATTTCCAACAGCACAACACTAATTATTGACTTCATTCAATAATGATTGCAGCCTATTATGATTAAAAAAAAAAAAAAAGAGTAAAAAAAGGGGTCTGACCTTCTGTTAAAACAAATAATATTAAAAATTCTAACTCTGACACTTTTCAGTCGCTTATTGATAATGCATTGTCTGGTCTTTTGCTTTAGAATATGTATGTGTCTTAGTTGAACCTACAACCTGGACCATACAATTTATGGAACCATTGTTGTCAGATTTTATTGATATTTAGGTATTATAACAATGACTGTGAGTGAACTGACTTGCTCCACTGATGACTTTTAAAGATGCTGGGATGACATAATGAAAGTTTATGACACGCCTTAAGAGTTTCCTCTAAATGAGAAACATCCATTTGGATTTAAGAGATATACCAGACTGGCCTCGAAGCATCATAAATTACATTTTTCTCTGATTAGCATTGAAATCTATTAAAATGATGTCTTACCATACCATCACATAATGCTGACATGATTTACAGAGATTCTCAAACGTATCTTAAATCATCTCTCGCTGCACCCGGGCTCTATGAATAGCCTGGCCCTCTATAGATAGTCCTACATCTCTTGATTGGGGTTCATACGAGACTCATGCTCTGATATTTGACGACATAGTTGCCTCGCTCATAGTGCTGCTGCTAGCGGTGCGCTTTGTAAAAATAGTGCATGTGATCTAACAGGACCTCTCACTCTCTCTGGGGCTCCTTAAATGCAAAGCAAGTGTGTGTGTGTGTGTGTGTGTGTGTGTGTGTGTGTGTGTGTGTGTGTGTGTGTGTGTGTGTGTGTGAAAAGGTGCTGTAGTTGTTCCCCTAACCACCCGAAGGCCGGCACATCAAGGCTAGTGTAGCCAAACAGGCCGGCTAAAATTAGTGTGAGGCCAGATAACCTGCAGCAGCAGATCAAAGGCTAGCTGAACTGACCGGCGTCAGCATGGCTAGGGATACATTTATGTGTTTGTGTGTGTGCGCTTGCTAAACATTGAGTCAGTGTTGTCACTAAGTGTATACTTAACACACTGTGATATCATAGAAGTGGCTTACTGCCACACAAAAGAGTACAATGGTATTACCATGTTTTTTTGGACATGGACTATGGTAATGCCATATTCTATGAAGTGCATTAGAATACTATGTTAATTAAACTGTTTTCAACTTTGAAAATAACCATTATTAATAACTGAGCACCAATAATAATTTAGAGCATATGACCCTGAACCACAAAACCAGTCATAGTAGCACAGGTATATTTGTAGCAATAGCCAACAATACATTGTATGGGTCAAAATGATTTTTCTTTCATTCCAAAACTTATTCAGGTATTAAGTAAAGATCACGTTCCATGAAAATATTTTTTTAATTTCCTACTGTAAATATATCAGAAGTTAATTTTTGATTAGTAATATGCATTGCAAAGAACTTCTTTTGGACGGCTTTAAAAGTGATTTTCTCAATATTTAGATTTTTGTGCACCCTGAGAAGGATTATGTGATACTGAAGACTGAATTATAATGCTGAAAATTTATCTTTGCCATCATAGGAATAAACATAGGAATAAAATATATTCGAATAGAAAACAGGTATTTTTAATTGTAATAATATTTCACAATATTACTATTTTAGTGTATTTTTGGTCAAATTTAGCCTGGGTGAGCAAGTGAGCACTGAGCAGTGAATGATTTTCTGTTTTACTTGCCAGTAGTGCTGTTTGATTAACATTAACAACATAATAGTGAGCAGCGGTTCTGTTAGGTGTGTTTACATTGCATGCCTCAATGTACAGATCTGATATTTTGACAGATGTTCAAATCTTTCCTGCCTGTTTACATTCACTGAACCAACTGTGTTTACATTAACATCTTGACAAGACAGGCGTTTTGACTGTATAAGTGCATTTGACTGTTTACGCATGTACTGTTATGGAATCATGAAATGGTACTTGATTAGTCTTTAACAAAAAAATTTGTAGCTTGCATTATATTGAAATTTGTTGAAGAAATGGTGGTTTGAAGACTGTAGCAGCAGTGCTTTAAAGAGAATGAATTGGGAGATGCATCTTCTCAGAGATTGTTTTAGCATGCTGAGAATGCTGTGCACTTAAGCACAGCATGCTAAAACAGTCTCAGAACAGTTGCAGCTGTAAATTCATCCCCTTTAATTCACTACAAATGATTGAAGCTGGAAAACAGATGTTGGTTGTTGGACTACAAGTTTTCCCATTACTGTACATGGCACCATTACACTATATGTTACCCTGGACCACAAAACCAGTCTTAAGTAGCACGGGTATATTTGTAGCAATAGCCAAAAATATATTGAATAGGTCAAAATTATTCTTTTTTTGCTTTTTTGCCAAAAATCATTAGTAATGATCATGTTCCATGAAGATTTTTTGTAAGTTTCCTACCATAAATATATCAAATGTTAATTTTTAAATAGTAATATGCATTGCAAAAACTTTACTTGCACAACTTTAAAGGCGATTTTCCCAGTATTTAGATTTTTTTGCACCCTCAGATTCCAGATATTCAAAAGTTGTATCCTGGTCAAATATTGTCTAAACAAACCATACATCAATGGAAAGCTCATTTATTCAGCTTTCATATGATGCATAAATCTCAATTTCAAAAAATTGACCCTTATGACTGTTTTTTTGGCCTAGGGTCATGTATTATTGTTTTGTAAGAATGGCTTGATCTCTACAAGTAGCAAGCCACAAACCAACGCTCTTGTGCCCTTGAGCAAGGCACTTAACCTCAGGTTGTTTCAAAGGGATTGTCCCTGTAATAAGTTCTGTAAGTATACTGTAAGTGGCTAAATGACTATTGCAGTGCATTTCCTGAGCATGCTTTGACTGCTTAAGGACTCATTTTACATTAGGCTTTTGTATCAGGATGTGGTCTAGTGGTGTGACATGCCCACGCTCATTTATATATACCTATCTGTTTTCATATGTATTCAGCTGGTGGATCAGCATATTGACAGCGGAGGTCACTTAAATATCACCATCTCTGCGTTGTGCTGCCTGTTCCGCCCTGACCACAGGCATGCGGCACAGCTCCGGCCGCGGTACAGGGAGGTCACACGTAACTCAAACCCAGAGAGGATAGAACCAAACAAGGCCTTCTAGAGGCAGTAGTATCCTTTTTAGGGTGCTTTCACACTTGAGCGTTTAATCGGACCGCAGCTTGTTTGATATTGGTGTGTAAGCAGTTTTACGAATTCCGGTGTGCGTCAGTGAACCATACCCGATTCGGCTTAAAAAGGTTTGCTAATGAAGTTAAGCTAATGAGTTAGTTTGCCCAAAAATGAAATTTAACCCATGATTTACTCACCCTCAAGGCATCCTAGGTGTATATGGCTTTCAAAAATTGTCCTGGCTCTTCCAAGCTTTATAATAGCAGTGGACAGGTGTTTCTGTTCAACAGTCCAAAAGAAGTCCAATAAAGTGCATCCATCCATAATAAAAAGTGCTCCACACGGCTCTGGGGGTGAATAAAGGCCTCCTGTAGTGAATTGATGCATTTTTGTAAGAAAAATATGTATATTTAAAACATAATAATCAATTCTCTTTTACTTGCACCAACTGTCGTACACAGATGGAAGCTGTTCCAGATGGATGACATAGGATGCATGCATTGCGTATGCGCCGCTAAAAAGTCATGAATGCGGAAGCGGAGAGGAGTGAGCAAAACAAAACACCAGTCATAAATTAGGAGTACAGAAGGAGGATTTGTAAAGAAAAATGTTTGGGGGTTTTCGATATAAGATCAGAGGAGACTGGTTTTCCTTTTGCTAAAGTAAGGAAATTTTGCTTCCTCAGCTCCTGTAAAAAAATGTTGGTTTTCGCAAGATCAGCGGCGCATGCACAATGGAACGGCTTACACGTATGACAGTTGGTGCAAGCTAGAGAAAAGTGATTATTACGTTGTGTGTTTTCTTACAAAAAACGCATTGATTCGCTACAGGAGGCCTTCATTCACCCCCCCGGAGCTGTGTGGAGCACTTTTTATTATGGATGGACTTCTTTTGGACTGTTGAACAGAAACACCTGCCCACTGCCATTATAAAGCTTAAAGAGCTAGGACCATTTTATCATAACTCCAATTGGATTCGACTACAATAATAAAGTCATATACACCTAGGATGCCTTGAGGGTGAGTAAGTCATGGGCTAATTTTCATTTTTGGGTGAACTATACCTTTTAACAACTACTGAGGATGTGTGTTTGACACTTGTGGACTTTTAGAAAATAAAGTCTCTTACAACTTATTTTTTGACACTTTTACTACACTTCCTTTTTCAAAAGTCATGAGCATTCCTACTACAGTGTTGTATTGTATTTAATTAGACAAATTAACAGACAAATTTTGCATTGGATTTTTAACCCTTTTTTTCATACACTTAGGGAAAAACTGGTGTAGGATTTCCTTTAAAATGGGTTACATTCAGAAATTGCTAGTTTTTGTCACTTTTTTGTTTAGTTTTTTGTTTATCATGATTTTAGGTATGCAACAATTCATATTTCATAATTTATATTCATTATTCTTGCAGCTTAGGATTGGAAATATGGGTCTTCAACTAGAGTAAAACATAGCAAATAAATAGAAGGCAAGGTAAAAGTTTTCAAATTCAAGAAATATTTAAATAACTCGTTCAATCTTCTCCAATAATCATTCATTTTCTAGTTGCTGCTAGTACTCTTGGTTGTACTCGCATCGATGTGAAAAGAGACTTGCGGACGCAGAGGAATCGACCCAAACAGTCGAACCAAGTGTGAAAACAGCCTTATACACCATTTGCATTTAAATTTACCTCAAGCACTTTGTCTCATGGACACTTGCTCAAGGGAAAACGGCAGACTCTGCTTAATTGGGTATTGATTGACTACGTTTCGGCAGGGGAGACAATGAATTACCGTCTGGAAAAATGGCGGAGAGGCCCTGGACACAAAGACAGGCGGAAATACTCATTCACTCAGCATTTATTTATACAGCTGAGTAATTAATGATGCAGGAGGGGATGCCTGATTAGGCTAAAGATTCGTAAGATTGTGTTTATTTGTGGATGTCATGATGCAGAGGCGTGCATGATTGTGGTGCAGATCGGCGATGCTTGAGCTAGAGATGGTAAAGTTTTTGTTTGTGTGAAAGAGAGAGTGAGAACGAACGGAAAGGAAAGGAAGACAAAATGCGTGTGCGTTACCCTCTGAGGATATTAATTTGGCCCTAAATTGGTTCCCTGCATTGGTTTTCATTGTCCTGGGAGTAGTGATGAAGTTTGATACGCTTGCATGGTCATGCTCATTTAGGCACAATTTAAGCAGACTCGTTCATTCGCACTGGCAAAGCAACTGAAACTATTTAAACACCCTATAGCCTTTGTCTGTTTATGTAATACATTCACGATGGAAGAACAAAATGATAATAAATGGCAAAACAATAAACTGACAGCTAATTTCCATTGTCCTGAGTTTAATTAGCGCTCATTGAGTCAGACAGAGCACAGGAGAGTTCACGTCTTTGTCTTGGGATAAAGCTTCGCATTGCTCAAATGAAGCTGTATACCAGCTTCACTATTTCTCAGTGCCAGGCCGTTTCCATTTAAAAAATATACAGGGGAATTTGAGCTGGAACACAAGGTTAATTTCTTTCATGCTTCTGTTTTGTAGGACCCTCACTGCATCACCCAAATGCCTGAAATTGAAAGTGAAATAAATGGCGCAATATGTCTGTTTTTATTTATTTATTTTTAAAGTATGCAGACATTAATTCACGTAATAATGGCTGTCTCTGCTCTCACGGTCTGTTGAGTGCAGGTGCTTTTTGTTGCTATTTATCTTAATCAGCCTATTGTAATAGGATTCTGTTTTAAACCAATTTGTCTGAAACAAAATATTTTTTGTAGTTAGTGTACAGAGATAGGAGCAAGAACATAAAGTGTTGCATACTGAATTTCAGAAAGTTTTACCTTCCTTACAAATATCTACAGTTGAAGTCAAAAGTTTACGCACACCTTGCAGAGTCTGCAAAGTGTTAATTATTTTACCAAAATAAGAGGGATCATACAAAATGCATGATATTTTTTATTTAGTACTAACCTGAATATGATGTTTCACATGAGAGATGATTACATGTAGTTCACAAGAAAAAATAGTTACATTTATAAAAATTAACCCTGTTCAAAAGTTTACATCCCCTTGATTCTTAATACTGTGTTGTTACCTGATGTTCTTCAGAAAAATCCTTCAGGTCCCAACAAATTCTTTGATTTTTCAGCATTTTTGTGTGTTTGAACCCTTTTCAACAATGACTGTATGATTTTGAGACCCATCTTTTTACTCTGAGGACAACTGAGGGATTCATATGCAACTATTACAGAAGGTTCAAATGCTCACTGGTGCTTCAGAGGGAAACACGATGCATTAAGAGCAGAGGGTGTAAACTTTTGAACAGAATAAACAAAGTGTACATTTGTTATTTTGCCTACATATCATATTTTTTCATTTAGTACTGCCCTTCAGAAGCTATGGAAGACAAAATAAGGTAAATTTACCCTGATCTTTAAATTCTAAAAGTTTTCACCCCCTGGTTCTTAATGCATCATACAGTCATTGTTGGTAAGAGTTCAAATGCTGTACAAATGTACAAAAATGCTGAGTAACAAAAAAATTTGTTGGAGCTGAAGGATTTTTCTGAAGAACAGCTTTTAACTGTTCAGGACAAACAAGGGACTCATGAACCACTATCACTAAACAAAAAAAGTACAACTATGGATCAGTTAACAACACCGTATTAAGAATTAAGTCTATGTAAACTTTTGAACGAGTGTTTTTTATTTTTTATTTTTTTATAAATTCAACTATTATTTTCTCTTGTGGACTATATGTAAACATATCTTATTCAGGCCAGTACTAAATAAAAAAAAATAATGTGCATTTTGGTAAACGTGTATGTAAACTTTTGACCTCAGCTATATCTATATATCTGTCTCTCTGTCTATCATTGCATGTCAAATCCAATCAAAATTTCTAAAAAAAAAAAAAAAAAAAAAACATTGCACTCCTTATTTATTTGTTTGGTTGTCTCAAAACATCACTTGTCCTAGATTCGTCCTGAATCATGAGACATGATGCACTGGAAGTCTGTGTGAAATCACCTTCTTATAACGACACAGACTGGGATTGGCAGCTGCATTCGGTTTGAGACACAGCCAGAATGTCATAACCGAGTTTAAATCATTTGATTATGAGAAATAGCCACACACCGTCTCTAACACACATAGCTTCTTTTATTAGAGTTAGCTGGCATCCTGTTGTTTATCTATTCAGTAGCGCCCATGTTTACCCAGCCTGTTTCTCAGCAACAGCCATCAATATTGCAGGATTATAAATACGCTTTATATTTTAATAACCATGCGATATTGGCTATTTTTATATTGTCCGGGGAACGCAATACTCGAGAGATGAAAGGTATTTCATCTCAACTGATTTATATTCTAATTGCGTTTAGGAACTCGGTTATTCATTACAAGCGATAACCATGTTATCAGTTAGAAAAATGTATATACATTGATTACAGTTTTTGTCATTTTTCATGAGTGTTCTCCAGTATTTCTCTGCACTACAGTGTGACTGTGCCTTTATGATAGCACACAACTTTCTACAGCAATGTAGTTTGAAAGTTGCGGAAACGTTCCACCAGCCCTGTATGTGCGGTGATAGATAAAAGATTGTATTCTATGTCTCATTATTTCTTTCTCAGTTCTCCTCCGTAGGAGCAATTGCTCCAATCCCCAATGCTGAAAGGACCGCCTCTCTCTTGCAATTGCCAGTGTGTGAGATACAATTTGATTGTGCCGTTCTCTAAGGACTGAGTTTGCCTCGTATTGATCTATCACAGACCAACATCCATGGCCTTTATTGGACGCTTTAGCCTGTATGTATTACAATATAACGTCTATATCGCTTGCATCCTCAAAGCAGGAAAAAACACTGCACAGCAAGTGATAACACCTTATTTAACATGCTCAAATGGGACCATTTTGCAAGTTATTAATTCGATTTATACGTTACTGTATTCTGAGAATTGGGGGAAAACCTTTTGCACAGGGAGTCTAATATACTTTCCAATCTCGCTGTTGTATTAGATCGACTGCTGATGGAATAAAACCCAACTCTGAAGTTTGTGCAAAAACAATAACGGCTGGCAAAATAACAGGCTAGTTCCTGCCGTGGGTTCTGATTGACTTCTTATAACCTGCAGTGGGAGAAGTTTGTTAAAATAGACCTTTCTAGGGCTGTCGCGATAACCGCAATATCGCAATACCGCGCTATTGACGTGCATAACCGCAGAGGAATGCAACAACCGCAGCAACCGCGATATTTGCCTGTTTTCTTTTTTCCTAAGGATTCGCCCTTCTCACTTAATGCCTATGTGCTGAATATTAAATTAGTAATAAGTTAGTAATGATAACATAATTTTTTTATTATGAGGCTGCATTTAACAAGCCTAAACAGACAGCGAATGAGAGAGAGATCGACTGAGCTTGTGCGATTACCTGCGTCTGTCTTTCAGATAGAGTCAGGTATGTATGTGAAACTAGCTTGTCATGTCCAAGAAAAGTGAAATCTCTGTCTTGTCATCGATGCTCTGCTGCTCAGCTGAGCCTTTAAAAGTGGCGATTAAAGTTAAAATGATTTCAACATCGTGTTTCATTACGTCTCTCTTTGATTAAATAAGCGTTTTTGAACGTATAGTTGAATGAACGGTTTAAAGACTTACTCAAAGATAGTCTCTTGCCTCCCTCTTGTGGCGTAACAATGAAACTGCACTGAGTGACAGCTCGCCTAAAACACGCAGGTGAAATATTGACAGAAAGTCTCTCGTCCAGTCAAACTCGAGGGTGCGCGCTAACTGTAATATACACGAAGATTTCAGATGCAAAGCCTCTAAGTATGTCTGACATTTTTCTTCAAAATTTGCATTTCTTTCTGGCTAGGTTTCTATGTAAGTACTGTTTACTTCACTTCATATAGCAACGCGTTTTGGTTTCGGTTTTGATTGATTTCTGAATATGACCTTACATTGTAACAGCCTACACACAATTATATATATATATATATATATATATATATATATATGGCGGTAATACCGCATACCGCGCTACTGAGCCACTCAAAATTACCGCAAGGGAAATTCCTTAACCGCGACAGCCCTAGACCTTTCTCACTTCACCTCTGTTTCACCTCACTTTTGGACCACCAGTGAGATGACCCAGTGCTCCAGCTCCAAGACTCATCTCACACCTTTCTGACAGCACAGTTGCACATATCCTGACAGGAAGGACTTTTTTTGTACCAATGATTTGTCAATCAGGACTTTCAGAGATAAGGACATCTTAATATAAAGCAGCTCTTGAAGATGAACCGCAGAACCTCATTAGTATTTTAGACAGGTTTTGTTTTGTTTAGTTTATGCTGTAATGAAAACTGAAAAGAAACCTGTTTCAGGTGAAGGGTAGTTTTCAAAGACAAAGTTTGGCTACAGAAACAAAATTCAGAAATAATCCATTAAGTCAACCTAGTAGCAAAAGAATGTGGTATTGCATTATCACTTTAAAGGTGATGTTTTCTCATTTTTCACTTTAATATTTATAGACAACTAGAAGTCATTCTAGGTTGGATATCCTAAAACAGTGTTAACTGAGTCAATCAATGGTTTGAGTTTAGAGGCGGGATTATTTGTTTGTTTGACCGATGGGAGAAGTGGTCTATGTGCTGTTGGTGATGCAGAAATTACACTATTCAACTTTTAAAATAGAGCTGGGAAGGAACAAGGAATGAATGTTAAAGCTTGTTTGATTCTGTATTCTAGATTGGATGTCACAAAGAGTTGTTCAGGCAGACAGACAGTTGCATTAGTAGTGGCAACTGATGGGCATTGGACATTATTGCATTTTTAATTTGAAAAGAAACACATTAAAATGTGAGTTGGGTGGACAGAGATTCGTGTACAGCTCCCAGTAGAGGATTTTATTATGCAGATTGCATCCAAAAAAGTGACACAGAGTGGTAATGTTATTAAAGGAATAATTCAGACCAAAATGAACATTCAGTCATCATGTTTTTCCAAATTGTAGTTTTTTTCTAAAGAAGGAGCTAATAGAGTTTGTATTATTGACCTGCCATGTTTGAATATATATATACACTACTGTTCAGGTTTTTCCTGTTTGTAAAGATTCTTATGCTTATCAAGACGACATTTATATGATCAGTACAGTTAATTTAATAATATTGTGAAATATTATTGCAGTTTTATTGTCATTCATTCATTTTAATGTGTTAAATAATTTGTTCCTGTGATGGCAAAGCTGAATTTTTGGTGACCAAAAACATTTGTTTGAAATAGTTAAAACTTTATCATTGACGATTGTTTTTTGTTTTTGGTTTTTTTACAAAACAATGGGTCACTTTTGATAAAATTCAATGCATCCTTAATGATTTGAAATAGTAATTTCTTAATTAAAAAAAAAAACTACCCATCGCAAGCTTTTAAAAAGTGGTATAGATGGAGGAAAAAAATACAAATCTAAGACATCTAAGACAAATCTCTTTACATACTTTTTTCTGATTTTTTAACTTATTAGAAGATGGTTGGTTTCAAAAACACGCTAATCAATATGGATGGCATAGACCACAAAACCACTCTTAAGTAGCACGGGTATATTTGTAGAAATAGCCAAAACTACATTGTATGGGTCAAAATGATCAATTTTTCTTTTATGTCAAAAATCATTAGCATATTAAGTAAAGATCATGTCCCATGAAGATTCCCATGTAATTTTCCTACCGTAAATATATCAAAACTTAAATTTTGATTAGTATTATGCATTGCTACAAACTTCATTTGGACAACTTTAAAGGCGATTTTCAATGAGTATTTTCAATAGTCAATAGTTGTATCTCGGCCAAATATTGTCCTATTCTAACAAACCTTACCAAACCATAAAATTGAACCTTATCACTAGTTTTGTGGTCCAGGGTCACATTTTGGATTATAACCACACATTTTGACAATGTGTATAGAGATCAGCCACAATTTGTACTTTAGAAGCGAATAAGTGTAAGATGGCCAATTAGCCTGAAAAATGCCGGACATGGAAGGGCTTAATGGCCTGGATGTTGTCTCTATTGATCAGTTAATTCTCCTTTTCATTAGGAATTTTTAATTCAATGGCTATTAAAGTTTCTCATTATAATTATTCAGGTGAAAATTATTGTCTAGATTACCAGACAATGTAGCACATAGACAGTGTGGCTAATCATATTCATTTGAGATCATCATTTTATCGAGATTACAGAAACGTCCTAAGCCTAAGGACGTTTCTGTAGGACGTTTCTAAGGTCTGATAAGACATGGCTATTAGCCAGCAACATTTAGCGCTTAATGGTGTTACATGATGTTTAAAAGTGGCTAAATCTGAAATCAATATTCCTGCATTTATATACTGCTGTTCAACAATTGTGCCTGAGGATATCTTGTTTACTTTTCTACTAACAGCTTCAGACGAAACTCTTGAATGTCTTTGTAAGATTTATTGAGACTAACTTAAGAAGCTTTGGCAAAGCCAGCAACGAGATCTTCCTCGGAAGAGCTCAGTGTGGAAAACTAGTTCTCTGGTGCACAAATAAATACCTTTGCATTGCAATTTAAAAATTTGCCAGCTCTTGACATTGTTGTGAGCAATGTGCCCCATTGACTTTCATTGTATTAAAAATCTGAATGCGTTTTGCTGGAGAGAAAAAAAGGAGAAAAATTAAAAGAAAATAAATTTCATTTTTAAATTAATAAATAAAAAAAGGGTGTCAAAAGGAATATTTATATTATAAGCACAGTAAAAGATGCATGTACTACGTCCTAACCAAGGCATTGATTTAAATCTATTCACACATGCATACATCTCTTTTATGTAAAAATATGTAAAGGACAGCTTTTAATGAACAATTAATGTTCATTCTAACATTGACAAAGTCTCTCATTTAACCTTGATATGATTCATGAAATTACACTTATGAGCATATAGTCTAGGGCACTCTTTGCATCTTAAAGATGAAAACTAATCATGCTGAGCCGCTAACAAGAAGTTACAAATTAATATCATCAATGTTTCTAAATCATTACATCGTTCAGAGCACATCGATGAGACTTAATCCTAGGTTTAATTATCAATTATAATATTTCGTGACTTCCAAACATTGCTCGTCATCACACATTTAGGGGCTTTTGCACCGGATGAATGTTTTTATAGTTCTTATATAATGTTCTTATGTACCATTGGCGGAAGTACACGTTTTTTGGCATGTTCGTACCTAAGGAACTGGGAATGATTTTAGTTAGGAACATTTTTTAGGGGGACTAAATTACCTCCTAGTTCAAAGTAGGATCAAACTCAGCACAACAGAAGCTACTAGTGAACATACTGTAAGTGTACAGTCATGGCCAAAAGTTTTGAGAATGACACAAATACTAGTTTTCACAAATCACTTCTTGGAGTTTGTCAGAATTAGTGGGTTTTTGTTTGTCCACCCGCCTCTTGAGGATTGACCACAAGTTTTAAGATCTGGGGAGTTTCCAGGCCATGGAGCCACAATGTCAACGTTTTGGTCCCCGAGCCACTTAGTTAGCACTTTTGCCTTATGGCACGGTGCTCCATCGTGCTGGAAAATGCATTGTTCTTCACCAAACTGTTGTTGGATTGTTGGAAGAAGTTGCTGTTGGAGGGTGTTTTGGTACCATTCTTTATTCATGGCTGTGTTTTTGGGCAAAATTGTGAGTGAGCCCACTCCCTTGGATGAGAAGCAACCCCACACATGAATGGTCTCAGGATGCTTTACTGTTGGCATGACACAGGACTGATGGTAGCGCTTACCTTTTCTTCTCCGGACAAGCCTTTTTCCAGATGCCCCAAACAATCAGAAAGAGGTTTCATCAGAGAATATGACTTTGCCCCAGTCCTCAGCAGTCCATTCGCCATACTTTTTGCTGTCCCTGATCCCATCTGTCCCTGATGTTTTGGAGAGAAGTGGCTTCTTTGCTGCCCTTCTTGACACCAGGCCATCTTCCAAAAGTCTTGGCCTCACTGTGCGTGCAGATGCGCTCACACCTGCCTGCTGCCATTCCTGAGCAAGCTCTGCACTGGTGGCACTCCGATCCTGCAGCTGAATCCTCTTTAGGAGACGATCCTGGCGCTTACTGGACTTTCTTGGACGCCCTGAAGCCTTCTTAACAATGCAGTGGAAAGTTTTTTTCGGGATTAAGTTCATTTTCATGGCAAAGAAGGACTATGCAATTCATCTGATCACTCTTCATAACATTCTGGAGTATATGCAAATTGCTATTATAAAAACTTAAGCAGCAACTTTTCCAATTTCCAATATTTATGTAATTCTCAAAACTTTTGGCCACGACTGTACGTTGATTAGCTGAAAACATGCCATACGAAACACCAGGACCCACATTTTTTAAAAAGAAAAACCGCAATAGATGGACTAATGCCAAGGTCCAGGCACTTCTCCATCCTCCACTCTCTAGTTGTTGACACTGTTGAATCCCACACTGGGGGATTCAAACACAACCAGAAAAATGTCTCTAGGGAAAATGTAGTTCTCAGGGGACTGTCCTGGTGGCTTGTTCCTATAACAGAGTTCCTACCTGTTGTGAAAGCCCCTATATATGCTGCAGTGCTATTTACCAATGTTGGTTAATCAAAGCATGGAGAGAAACACTTTGATGCCATAGTGAGTGAGAAGAATTTCTGGGTGAAAGGATTTCTGGGTCTTCGCACCTCTTGGGAGTGATTATTTTGTAGCTTTTCAGTTTTTCCACCCAATCTCTAAATTGCACGCTTGATCTTTAGGCAATAATTGGTTACATTTTGACAGTTAGACGTTTATCCCATTGATGTGGGGCTTAAAGAAAAGAGAGAAAGAGAAAGAAAGAAAATGGCAACGGTGCAACTTAAAGATATGAGAAGAGAGCTCTAATAAAACCAACACAGCGAAATTGGGAGATGCAGAAAAACAAAGAAAAGCCAAAGATGACATTTGTATTGTTTTAGGCACGCTTTTCTGAAGCCCTCTCTAAGTGCAGCTAAGAGCCGTGATCAGTGGAGGTTTATGGAAATGGCTTAAGGCGAAATGAGCAGTAATGGCATCTCCTTGTCGATGTGCCCTCTGTGAGAGTATCGGACCAGAACAGAGTTGAGACTGCCTGTTTACTGAGCACAGCACTGGAAAATGTACCTGCATGGAAAGGTGAAGGCTCTGCAGTAACCTTCACAGCATGCTGATCACTGAACAACACTACTGACATCATTGCTGCCCTAGTGTAGATGATGGCAATTTGTGTGTTTGTGAATGGTGATCTGAATGTGAAGAATCTTTAGGCACTTGATGACATGTTCTGTCATTCTATCTATAGATTGAGCCTTCTACATATCTGTCATTCTATTGGTTTGTATGTCATTCTATGTCTGTCATTGTATCTGTCATTCTGTAGTTTTATCTATTTAGTTGAAGCATTCTCATCTATCTATAGTTTGTGCATTCTATTTTTTTGGTCTTTCCAGTGTTCTATTGTTCTATCGTTGTCATTCTATCATTCTAACATTCTGTCCTATTGTTCTGTTTGAGCATTGCATTCTTTGTCGTTCTGATGATCTGTTTTTCTATCTATCGTTCTTTCTGTCGTTCTATCTATTGTTCTACATTGAGGAAAAGATTATTTGATCCCCTGCTGATTTTGTACATTTGCCCACTGACAAAGAAATGATTAGTCTATAATGTTAATGGTAGGTTTATTTTAACATTGAGAGACAGAATAATAACTAAAAATCCAGAAAAAAAACACATTTAAGAAAAGTTAAATTGATTTGCATTTTAATGAGTGAAATAAGTAGGGATGCACGATATTTATCGGACAAATAAATTATCGACCGATATGGGTAAAAATTACATCATTTTTATTGCTCCGATAAATAAATGAAATCCGATCTGATAAAGTATTCTTGCTGGTAAATCAATCAGTCTGGTTTATCTGAGATTCATCTGCTTTCCGAGTGCAAGTGACTGCAGCTGTAAACTGCAGTGACTCTCGGACTTTGTCGCGTGTAATACGTCTTCATCTGTGTCGTCATCGTCTTCGCCGGTCTGGAAGTTTTTCACGGTGGCAGAGGAGAACGATTCTATTGCTATTTGCAACACATGTTTAGCAAGGATTCTGAGAGGAGGTAAAAAGCCGTCAAGTTTTAACACAACAAATCTCACTTCAGAGGTCGTCATTGCGGTGAATCTGTTTTAGGGGCCGTTCACATGTCGAGCCTAAAAACAGGTGGAAAACGCTAGAAGCGCCGGTTTCTCTTTCTTTCCAAACCGCTTTGTAACCTGCTCTGCTGTGGCGCCTGCCGTTGCTAAGCAACCATGACCTGCGCTCTCCATAAAGACGCGGAAGTTTCAGCAAAGGATAAATGGATTTTCAGCATTAAAAATCGCTTGCAGTAGCTCTGTTATTAAATTTATTTAAAAATGGTTATTCCTGTACAACTATGATAAGCTGTTTCTCCACCTTGGCAGTGCTCTCAATGTTATTAAGGGAACGGGTGAAGCTGATTGGTTGGTTCATGTCATATGACCTGCGTTGGGCTTGCGGCATTCTGAAAAGTTGATGTTTTTATCTCGATTCTGATGTTTTATTCCCCACCTTGTACGATTTGGTTGCTGCACACATTCATAAAATGATCAATAAGAAGCTTTAACGGACATTTGGACATCTGACGTTACTCCATGATGCACTTTTCATTTTTTCCAGGTTGACAAATGTCAAAGCATTTTATTTATTTAGAATTGTGGTGCCTTACACAAAAAATAAAAACATTTTTGAAGAGTCAGGACTGATGTTTGCTATGATTGTTAGAACCAGATATATACAGTAATATGCATTTCATTAGTTTATCTCAGATTTTGTATTCTCCTGGGTGCACAAAATTATCATATAAAAATATGAACATATCGGTATCGGCCACAAGAAGGACTTAATTATCGGCTATCGGTATCGGTAAAAATTTTCATATCGTGCATCCCTAGAAATAAGTATTTGATCCCCTATCAATCAGCAAGATTTCTGGTCCCAGGTGCCAGAGTGCTCCTAATCTCAGCTTGTTAACTGTATAAAAGACAGCTGTCCACAAAACAATCAATCAATCAGATTAAAACCATGGCCACTATGGCCAAGACCAAAGAGCTGTCCAAGGATGTCAGGGACAAGACTGTAGACCTAAACAAGGCTGGAATGGGCTACAAGGCCATCGCTAAGCAGCTTGGCAAGAAGGTGAGAACAGTTGCTGCGATTATTTGCAAATAGAAGAAACACAAAATAACCATCAATCTCCCGTGGTCTGTGGCTCTATGCAAGAAATCATCTTGTGGAGTTTCAACGATCATGAGAACGGTGAGGAATCAGCCCAGAACTACACAAGAGGATCTTGTAAATGATCTCAAGGCAGCTGGGACCATAGTCATCAAGAAAACAATTGGTAACACCGTGGTAATGCCGTGAAGGACAAAAATCCTGCGGCGCCTGCAAGGTCCCTCTGCTCAAGAAAACACATGTACAGGCCCGTCTGAAGTTTGCCAATGAACATCTGAATGATTCAGAGGAGAACTGGGTGAAAGTGTTGTGGTCAGATGAGACCATAATCAAGCTCTTTGGCATCGACTCAACTCGCTGTGTTTGGAGGAGGAGGAATGCTGCCTATGACCCCAAGAACACAATCCCTACCGTCAAACATGGAGGTGGAAACATGCTTTGAGGGTGTTTTTCTGCTAAGAAGACAGGACAACTGCACTTCATCAAAGGGTCAATGAACAGGGCCATGTACCGTCAGGGCCAGGGCATTGAAGCCAGCCTAGGCTTTGAAAATAGGTTGTGGATGGGTATTACAGCATGGCAATGGCATCATTATACCATCTATCTTGTCATTCTCTGTCATTCTATCTTTCTATCATTATATCTATATCTGTCGTTCTATCATTCTATCGTCCTATCTATCGTTCTATCTGTTGTTCTATCATCCTATCTATTGTTCTATCTGTCATTCTATCGTTCTATCTATTATTCTATCATCCTATCTATCATTCTGGCATTCTATCATTCGATCTATTGTTCTGTCATTCTATCTATCATTCTATCTATTGTTCTATCTGTTGTTCTACCTATCATTATATTTATCACTCTATCATTCCATCTGTCATTAAATATTATAATCTCTATCATTCTACTTATCTATCATTCAGTCTGTCATTCTATCTATTGTTCTGTCGTTCTATCTATCATCTATGGTTCTATCATTCTGTTGTTCTATCTATTATTCTGTCATTCTGTTGTTGTATCTATCATTCTATCGTCCGATTTATCTGTAATTCTAGGAATGAACAGATGCAGCAAGAGGCTTTGACAGCATCACTGTTGAAGATGTCAGGGTGTGGGTGAAGACTTCACTTGGAACATTGTGAAGTTGGAGGAAGGGAGAGAAAGAGCAGAAAGGAGATAGGCACGTCGGTCCGCAGTGAGCTGTTTTTGTCTGCTGCTGATCTGCGTCAAAGAGGATTAGCTGTGTTATGACATTAAAGTTGAAACGACATGATCATCTGTAGCTGACAGGCAGGATTTGCTCTCTAATCGGACTACTAACGCACAAGGAGGTGAGGCATCATTGCACTGTGATTGGAGGAGGATTTTTTTTTTTTATTTGTTCTATTTATATTCGAAGACCTGCCTCTTTTATTTACTTAATCCACTCAATGGCCTCCGGCCTCAGAACGTAGACATTTCTATTGCGCTGATCTCAAAGACCTTTTGTGAAGAAACAACAATTACCACATCCAGGAAATAGAAAGGGTAATTGTCCTCCTCAGCTTTTTTATTCAACAGTGAAATTTGAATTCAAATACATGCACAGTACATTAAAAAACCCCAGCATTTTTGCATCAGCAAACACTTACAGCATTTTCTTTACTTAATCTCACTCTGAAGTTCCTTTCACCTTAGGGTTTGCGACATTTAAACGAATGTCCTTTCTTCTCACCTTTCGGAATTCTCCGGCGTGCTGCTGCCGCCTGGCCTGCTGCTGATAAATAGTCTTATATTTTTATAACTAATGTTTTTATGGCGGTAGACCACACAGAGGGCAAAGCAGCACCTTTAAAATTTATCTAGTCTCAAATGGTGAAGGCTTCAGCGAATGTAAAACGCCGTACCTCACGGATATATCATTATACAGGCAAGGGGGCTCACTGTAAATCACACACACCATAACCTTGATGTCTTTGTACAGGCAATAAAGCTCTGGCTGTTTGTTTGTAGATGGGTGGGGGTTTGGCAGTTAATTTTGGTGCTTCACATACCCCAGCAAGTGTATATAAGTAGTGGCAGGGGGGTTTTGATTTCACCAGAATGTAAATAGATGCTTGTCAGGTCTTATAATGGTTGCAGTGGTGAGATCAAGATGAGCTACATGAATTTAAAAGATGTTTTTGGGGTAGCCAAAGGACAGTACACACTCAGGAAAAAAAGGTGCAAAACCTGTCACTGGAGTGGAACCTTTTTAAAATGAGCACTTTTGTACTTTATTTATCTGTAAATTAGTACCTTGAAGGTGCATATTTATACCTCTAGTGTACATATTAGCACCTAAATGGAACATATTATTATGGTACTGCCCCCGAAACAGATGTTGTCATTTGTTTTTTTTCTGAGAGTATAGGTGTATTGTTGTCTACTGATACTGTCACAAACCAATAACACAATTCACTGTGACACTAAGGTTTAGGGCTGTCACGATTCCTCAATTCAATTCAAGTACAGTTTCAAAGCGAAATATGTGATAAGCATTAAATAGAGTGCTTAATTTAGTAAATCCTGACACTTTATTACGTTGTTTGTTTGTTGAAGTTCAGAAATTAAATGTCCGTAAGTGGCGCTAAAAGGTTAAAGCTCTACCGATATCTCTTATAAGGTTTCTAGTAAAGTTTCTTGAGTCATGTATACCACCACCACCTCCGAGCCAAATCATATTCAAAATAGTTTCTTCACACTTTTTTTTATAGACCCTCTATCTGACCCTTGAGTTTTAAAAAATGTACTGTTTTTATTTGTCACATGAAGTTAACAATATCACCCACCAGGCTTAGTAACTGTATGGTTTAATCTGGAAGATGGGAAGGTTATAAAAGTACAATTTCAAAGCACCACACTGGGGTACTGCAGTGCTATAAAGACGTTCCTCTGATTTAGACTTACCACAGATTTGGACCTCTGTGCCACATTTTAGCAGCACAGTTCTTTGCTTTTAAAACACCTTAGTCCCAGTATTAGTATGCTGTTTGCATCTGGCTAACTTTTGACTGGACTAAAGACCGTGATGCAAGCTTAAAAAGATATGCTTAAAGCTTTTAAAGAACAGAACAAAATTGATTTTTCTTGAGTCATTTAGCCAGGCTGCAACACTAATAGCTTTCCATTAAGTGACTATGCCCTCTGACTGCAGGCATTGAAGTGTCATTTGGCACACAATTAAATAAATGAAAGTTTGTGTCAACACAACATTTGATTTATAAACAAGCATTATTTATTCTGATCGTGAGCCTATTTAGGGTTTGATTAATTTGAATACTCAGGTTGCCATTACTGAGCAAATAAGCTGTGTGGCTTTAATGTGTGGGCGATGTGTCCGTATGTAAGCTGTGTTGGTCCATTAATCTAGCAAACATGCTGATTTTTCGTTTTGTGCAGTTTATCTTTCCAGGTCTATATTAAAAAAAATATATATATATGATTTTTATTTATTTCATTTTTGCCCACATGTACAGTACGTTCTGGATCAGTGCTTTCACACCTTAACTTTTGCTTTTGCTCTTTTGTAAAAGCCTCCAGCGGTCCTTGTTATTCCTAGAGTGTGAGGATTGTGTCCAGAGGGCTTTGTCAAGGCCATCACAGATCACTCACACACTCATCCACCCGCTCGAAGACCTATTAACCCACCACTGATCCTGGAAAGACTTCGTGCTCCCATTCGATTTAAAACCCTAGCTTTTTAACCTGCACCGGAGTGTCATTTACTTACACATTTCATTACTTCAGAGTGTCCATTAGTTAAAGCTCTCACTCATTAAACACTCTTTTTGGGTTTTAATAAGCCAGTTTTAAATGGCTGCTTCACTCACCTGTTGCCTAATTGCTCTTTGAGTGATCTAGGATGATTAATCCACGTGAAACTGGAGCGAGGACATTGTTTCATTACATGGCAATCTCGCAAATAGCATTATGTCAAGTGTGATATTTTTCTTTGAGTCGGATTTACCGAAGACAGCCACACAGGTTGTCCCAGGTGGTGCGTCTGCGAGTGGGAGATTATGTGATTCTGATGTAATAATACTCAAGTCTTAATAATGGAATACAGGTGTGCTTGTGTGTGCGGTGTGGCGACTGTTTATCAGTTGTGGCTTTCCTGCAGTGTTCCTTGTGAATGCTGGCTGGACTGATAACATTGTTAATTTTTTTAGTTTGCATAGAGAGAAAGACCATAGAAATGGCAACAGGTACTCAAAAGCAGACATGCATGTAAATGCGAAGAGAGAAAGTTGAAGCAAAAAGGGCAAGAAAAGGCCATCATACACATGTTCTTGACAACAAATGCTGCTCCAGAAGCTAGGAAGTAAAATTATGCTGTTTTCTAAGATGCCTAGTTTTGACCAAATTCAATGGCAGTGTGACATGCATGTATTGCGACAAGCTATTTTAAAAATTCATTCAAGATGAACACTTTATTCAAGACCAAAAGGTATTACTAAAAATTTGTTCCAAAATTTTATTTATTTATTTTTTATTTTTTTTTTGAGTATGCTCTGTCTTACTTGCTAGTGCAACATATGGTTCAAAAATAAAGCAAATTACAGAAATTCCCTGCTCGAACTAAATATAAACTAAATATGTACTAAATTAAATATATAAATAAATAGAAATAATAAACAAATCATCAGAGTACCCAGTACCCTGTACCCAGTCATGGTTGCCAGTTACCATGTTGATCTATTTAAAAAAAGAAAGAAAATAATAATAATAATTGTCTTAAAAAGCGTAGAGAATTAACAGTGAAAATAAAAATCTAGAGATCTAAGATGCCTTGTTTTAACCAAATTCAGTGGCAGTGTGACATTGAAAATGAAGCATAAAAAATTCATCCAAGATGACTACAAGAAGACCAAAAGGTATTAAGAAGAAATCGACCAAATTTTCAAGTTTCACTTTTTATTTTATTTTGTGCCTATTTGAGTATGCTCTGTCTCCCTTTCTAGTGCAACATATGGTTTAAAAGTAAAGCAAATGACAGAATTACCCTGTTGAAACTATAAAAATAGATACAAATATATCCTGTTATACATTTACAATCTTGATCTAGTCTTTATTGTCTGTTCTAAAAAGTGTGGTGAATTAACAGCAAAATCCTGTCAGGTAATTTTAGGTATTAGTAAATACATTTTAGCTTTACATTAAACCTGATTTGAATTACAGTTATGATGAATGATATTTACATTTGCATAAATCCTGTCAATGAAATTTGGCTGTTAATAAAGACATTTTAGCTGTAAATTGAACTTGGTTTGTATTGGATTTACATTGTAATGTGACATTAATGAGCTTAACCTCAGCTGTCATTTGTATCTCATCAACCTTGGATCTACCTGTGCACACTATAATCAATCAATGCAAAATCATTAAACAGAGCTCCATCTGATTTCCCTTCATTGCTTCTTTTTTTTTTTTTTATAGGAGCAGCTGATTGAATTGAGACGTGTGAATAAGAGGGCGAAGAACTCTGTACGTTTACTGAAATCCCTTTGACAGGTAAATTACAGACTCTGGTGTTTACATTTTCTACCGTAATAAGCTGTTTAATTCAAGTTTTAGCCCATCCTGGGGTCTCTGCAGATGTGACATTGCAGTTTCCTTCCTCAATTCCTTGACTCTCATCCCACCTCCTCACCGGAGTCTTAACTTCCCCTCCCTGTGCATGCGGGGGTGAAGTCAGGTTAACACATGAGGTGATCTGGAGATGGATGAATCTGCCGCCGCTTGTTGGCTTTCATTTTTGCCATTGCGGTGGAACGATCTGATCTTTCATCACTCTTTCTTTCTCTCCGTGTCCCTTTCCCCCACCGCTATTTCCAGCGCTCAGTCAACACAACACAGATGCTCGTGCTCGGCAGTGCGTCAGCCCTATCTGTCTGTGTGTGTTTGTTTTTACCAAAGAGCCTGTTTGTTGGTTTGCTGGTGTATGTGCTTTTTGCGTTTGTCTTGCAAGGCCACTGACAGAACAGATTAAAAGCGTATTGCTCCTCAGGGAAAGAACAAAAAAAATGAACAGAATAACCGTCTGTCTGTCAAAAGGATTGACTCCGTTGTCATACACAGGTATTCTCTCCAGCAGTTCCTGTTCTCTTTCGGTGCATGAATCATAGGAGTGTTATTTTGGGTAATTCGTACCTGGGAGGTGCCATGCCCTCAGTATAAAAGGTGATGTGGTTTTTCTAAGAACATGCAAACACATTTTCTACAAAAAACATTACTTGACGACTTCCTAATTTGATTTGATTTGTAAAGACAATTCAGATGAAATGAAGGATTTGTAATAATTAAAAAACTTATATACAGTTGAAGTCAAAAGTTGACATACACCTTGCAGAATCTACAAAATGTTAATTATTTTACCAAAATAAGAGGGTTCATACAAAATGCATGTTTATTGTTTTTTATTTAGTAGTGACTTGAATAAGATATTTCACATAAAAGATGTCTACATATAGTCCACATGAGAAAATAATAGTTTAAATAAAAGTTAATTTATAAAAATGACCCTATTCAAAAGTTTACATATATTTGATTACTAATAAAGTTTTCTTACCTCAATGATCCAGCTGTTTGTTCCATGTTTGTCTTAAAGTTAAACTGCCTACTGTTCTTCAGAAAAATCCTTCAGGTCCCACAAATTCTTTGGTTTTTAAGCATTGTGTATTTGAACCTTTGCCAACAATGACTGATTTTGAGATCCATCTTTTCACACTGAGGACAACTGATGGACTCATATGCAACTATTATAGAAAGTTCAAACACTCACTGATGCTTCAGAAGGAAACACGATGCATTAAGAGCTGAGGGGTGAAAACTTTTTGAATTTGAGGATCAGGGTACAGGGTTCGTACGGGTGCTTGAATTCCTTGCAAATGCTTGAATTTTAATGTAGTGTTTTCAAGGTTTAAAAAATGCTTGGATTTTGGATGAAGTGCTTGAAAGTGCTTGAATATGCAGTTGCATCGGTTTCATATTAATTCGCTTTCATACTAAATAGTTATTTTTTGTTAGGCTTATAATATGTAAAAGACTTTGACTTTGTGCAGATACACTGTAAATAGTGAAAAAAAAAATTCCTTGATATTTGTTGTTATTTGTGAATTGAAAATATTTTTGATTGACATTTAGACTCCTGTCTGATTTTCTATGTTTAAAAAATGGTATTTTTTATTTGAGGTAGTTACATTTTATTATTAATTTTATAGTTTATTTTTGACTACCTTTTAGTACTTTTAGGCTGAAATGTGAAATATATTTGTGAAAAACTTTCAAGTTTTAGAAACTTTTTAAAGTTTTAGAATTTTAGTTTAGTATCATATATTTTTTTTACAGTTATTACCAGTCAATAATATGTTACCACAGACATTGCCATACTCCACTCATACAGTATTACTTTTATTTCTGCAGGTCTTAAAAAGCCTTTAAATTTTATTTTTACAATACTGCAGATACTCTGTAAATTATATTAATTAAATATTTTTAATTATATAATTTGTATACTGTATGTTGGCTATTTATATTAGGCAATGTTATATGCAATCCAAACATATACACATTTAATAGCACAATTACATCTAATTTAAAATGAAGAACTCATGTATGAGAATATGTAATTTACCACAGTGCTGGAAATTTTTGAAAATGCAGCTTGAAAGTGCTTGAAAAGTGCTTGAATTTTACTTAGGAAAAGGTGTAAGAACCCTGAGGGTAAATTTAACTTATTTTGTCTTCTGGGTAACAGTTTCTGAAGGGCAGTACTAAATGAAAAAATAAGATATTTAGGCAAAATAAGAAAAAAATTACACATCCTTTTTCCATTCAAAAGTTTACAACCCTGGCTCTTAATGCATGTTTTTTTCTTCTGAAGCATCAGTGAGTATTTGAACCTTCTGTAATAGTTGCATATGAGTCCCTCAGTTGTCCTCAGTGTATAAAGATGGATTTCAAAATCATATAGTCATTGCTGGAAAGGGTTCAAATACACAAAAATGCTGAAAAAGCAAAGAATCTATGGGACCTGAGGGACTTTTCTAAAGAGCAACAGGCAATTTAAATGTTCAGGACAAACAAGGGACTCATGAACAACTATCACAAAAAAACAAAAAAAAAACAACAACAACACAGTATTAAGAATTAAGTGGATGTAAACTTTTGAACAAGCTCATTTTTATACATTTTTTTTCTTGTGGACTATATGTAAACATCCCTTATGTAAAATATCATATTCAGGTCAGTACTAAATAAAAAATAACATGCATTTTGTATGATCCCTCTTATGTTAGCTTTTGACTTCAACTGTACAATGCTTATTTTTACATGTATGTTATTGAATCTCTGTGACCCCAAATGTAGTTATTTTCAACGGAATGTCATGTAAATATAAATACATGAAATGTAAATTAATATAAAAACTTATTCATTTAAAAATTGCCCAAATCTCTGGAGTCATTGATTTTTATTGTTCATTTGTGGCATACAGTGATCAAATGATTCTAAAATAATAACTGTCATCCAGACTGTCACCAATGGCAGACCAAGCTACTTGAAAATGGTTATGTTTGCAGTTGGCACAAATTACAAACGCCACCTTTAAAGAGGCATTATTTCTGTTGCATCAGGCCTTGATGCAGTAAACATTGCATATGATTTGCATGTTAATGGTGTGTTTGTACACTGGATGGTGGTTCTCTAAAGATGATTAATAACTGAAAACCTCAGTACTGTTACATATAGAGGGTTTGTTGAATACAAGACAAACTCACCATGTATTTTTCCACTTCTTTGGCTTATTTACAATTGTATTTAAATCTTTAATAAATAATTTGTCCTCTGCAGTCATACCAGTTGTGTAAAATGATGTGTAAACATCTTTGAGTAGCAGATAATAACCTCATAAAATGGAATTCCTTGGCTGATATGTAAAGGTTCAGTTTGATTCAATAATATTATGATTATATTTTGCTATAATAGCATATCAAACCGTAACTGTCAGGTATTTACCTCTCTTAAGATATAAACAGGATGCATTACAGTTTAGTTTACTCGTGGTAATGGCAAACACAAAGATGAAGGAGAAACATCAAACAGGTATAGAATGAAATCAAAAGATGTTCACCTCACTAAAAAAGGGCTTGTGGTATTGAAGTGGTGCACATTAAGGGAAGCGTGTAAAGGCTTGATGTGAGGCAAAAAGCCTGATAGAGTGAACCTCATGTCCAATCACTTTAAACTGTCATTTCATATCTCCAGAGACGAGTCAGAGGCCTTTAGCCTCGAGAATCAGTTTTAAGTCAGTCATTACTGTTTTACCTCAGGTGAACCTAAGGCAGACACTCGGTCTTTCCCCTCAGTATTTTGTATGGATAAAGCTATGAGGAATTAAATTCAAATTGAATTGGGATTTCAACAAGCTGAATGCTTGTGGAAATGATTTATGCCCCTTTGTACTGTCACTTGAAAAGGATGCCCGCATCTTTGAGATCTTCATGCGTCAGTCTTCTGCTTTGAGGTTGCAAGTGTGCTTTCTTTCGATTAGTGTTTTTTGTCGGTCTAGAAAAGGTCAGCATCATTTTTCCTCTGTGCATAAGGTGTGGAGACATTGCTAAATGAGTGGTTTACGAAGCGTTGCACCCACCTCCCTGTTTTTGTTCTCCTGTTAGACGACAAGTCTGTGCGGTCATCTGAGACCACTGTGCTTGCTTTCACGTCATGTTGTAGCCTATTGTTAAGAAAGAGCTCTTCTATGGCACCTGTGGCAATAAAGAAATCAACATTATTTATGAGTAAAGCTAAACGTCATTGGACTCTTTTCACAAGCTGTCAGCAGTCATCGGCATTGTAAAATGTTTCATTTTATTTTTAACCCTCCGCTTGTGTTCGGGTCAAATTGACCCGGAAAAGATTTTAGTTAAGATTTCTAGTTAACGTTATCATATTGGACTTAAACTTTCTGACTTTGTTCACGGACTTTTTTTTTTTTTCTTTCTTTTCTTTTTTTTGTGGGTTTTATTTCACCTAGTCACACTCCAAACACTTGCTTATAAATCAATCATTATGCTATATTATCACCAGGTATTGGATTCATTCTTTCATTTAGGACTGGTTTTGTGTTTCTATTTGCATCTGATTAATCGTAGGCCTCATTTATCTGAGAGTAGGTACCTAGTTTTTTTGAGAGGAAAAAAAACACATTTTTATGAATAATTTTCACAATATTAAACAATTTAAAAAAAAATTTGCACTGTTTATCACACTAGTGTGCTTTAATGTTTAATCAGAAAGTTTGCTTTTAAATGCTTTTATTTTGTACAAAACTGCAAAAAGTCACACTTGTGGTGTTCCCGGTCAAAAATGACCAGACTCCAAACAATTGCTTATAAATCTTTCATTTTGCTATATTATCACCAAATATTGAATTCTTTCTTTTTGTCAACTTGTTTTCTTTCATTTAGGACTGGTTTTGTGTTTCTGTTTGCCTCCGAGTAATCGTAGGACTTCTTTATCCGAAAGTAGGCACCTCATTTTTTTGAGTGAAAAAAGCATTTTTTATGAATAATTTTCACAATATGAGATAAAAAAAAAAATGAAAACTTGCAAGGAAGTTCGCTTTTAAATGCTCTTATTTTGTACAAAATTGCAAAAAGTCACACTTGTCAAAAATGTGAAGTGAATAGGGAAAATCACAAAAAAAACAAAAAACCTTTATTTTGAAATGCTTTTATTTTCTGAAAAGGGGCACAAAGTAACACTTATGCTGTTTCCTGTTAAATCTGACCATCGTGACATACAAAGAACAAATTTTGTACAAAATTAAAGCATTTAAAAGCAAACTTCCTAAATTAAACATTAAAGCACACTAGTGCGAGAAACTTTTATTAATGTTTTATCTCATATTGTGAAAATTATTTGTAAAAAATACTTTTTTCGCTCAAAAACAAGGTACCTACTTTTGGATAAATGAGGCTTATGACTAATCAAATGCAAGTAGAAACACAAAATTAGTCCTAAATGAAAGAAAACAAGTTGACAAAAGACTGAATTTAATATTAGGTGATAATATGGCATAATGAGAGATTTCTAAGCAGTTGTTTGGAGTCAGGTCATTTTTGACCAGGAACATCAAAGGTGCGAAAGGAATCCGAACACAACCAGAGGGTTAAATATGTTCATTTATAACACTATCCTTTGTGTTATAACATTTGCATCAGATGACCAAAACAAAAAGTTTGACTTCGTTCTGTCTTATGACTGCCATTATCAATCTCTCTCTCTGTTTTTTTTCCTCTTTTTAAAATGTGTGAAAACACTATTATGGAGTTTTTCTTTTGCTATTTGAGCAAATGGGAATGCAAAAAATATATATTTGAAGTTGTTCTCTGTTCAACGCTGTAGAAATGTACCCATCTATGATGACTTCTGGGAAACCTAGAAACGTGAAAAAGGACATTTTTAGTTATTATGGCCTCCAAACCTATTTTGTAAAACACAAATGTAGAACCGTTGCGATAGTGTTGTCAGAAACAATGACATTTAGGTTATTTTCGTCGTATTAAATCTCTTTAAACTTTCGGCTTCATTCAAATTTGACATGATTTCGCATGACGTCAGATGTTGTTGGCTCTCTTGTGCCTTGAGATAGGTTCACCAGTGCTATTAGATTACTTTCAATTACAGACACAGTCAGGATGAATGGTGCAGGTGCTTTAGCGGTTTTCTGTAAAAAGCACTTGTGTGTTTGTGGAAGCGTGTGTGTTACTGCTGTGAGTCATTGCTTTTCTATCTCTGAAGATTTGTCTGTATGTGCACCATTTGCATGAAAATATCTGATTGGATGAGACGCAGTCAGATGTGTGCTTTAAAGGTTTAATAAGTTGGGGTGGCTCAAACTGGTTTGCTAATTGATGTGTGCTGAGTGCTTTTGAACTCGTCTTTAAGATTTGCACATGAAGCACTTTGATGTATTAGGCAGTGCAGCAATTCATCAAAAATCAATTGAAGCATCTTCTAAACATTTGTAACTGGGTGGATTTGATTCATGGGATCAGTAGTTGATGATCTCTGATTTGGGCATTTATTAGTCTGGATGTGTCATTCATTGGCTTGATATGTCTTGTTAGATTTCTAATGTCAGGTTTGATCTCAGACAGAATGAGGACTTAATTTTAGAAAAAAATTTAAATATCAATTCTCATTCATGTTTTTGCAAATACAAAAAAAATCAGTTGTATTATGTGTATTAAAAAAAAAATAGTTAATTTTTTTCAACCTTCAATTATTTTCAAATTAATTGGTCAAATTTATGCATTTGTATGTGTATATGTAAGTGATGTATGCACGAATAGTACACTACCAGTCAAAAGTTTTTGAACAGTAAGATTTTTAATGTCCCTTCTGCTTACCAAGCCTGCATTTATTTATTCTAAAGTACAGCAAAAACAGTACATTTGTGAAATATTTTTACTATTTAAAATAACAGCTTTCTATTTGAATATATTTTAAAATTTAATTTATTCCTTTGATCAAAGCTATATTTTCAGCATCAATACTTCAGTCTTCATTGTCACATGATCCTTCAGAAATCATTCTAATATTTAAAACAGTTGAGTACATTTTTCCAGAATTCTTTGATGAATAGAAAGTTCCAAAGATCAGCATTTATCTGAAATAAAAAGCTTTTGTAACATTACACACATACCATTCTAAAGCTTGGAGTCAGTGTAATTTTTAAGAGGGCCAAAGAAATTATAGAAATTAATACTTTTATTTAGCAAGGATGCTTTATAATAATCAGTGATGATAAAGACATGTATAATGTTACAAAAGATTTCCGATAAATGCTGTTCTTCTGAACTTTCTATTCATCAAAGAAACCTGAAACTATTAAACTCAGCTGTTTTCAACATAATAATAAAAATAATGTTTTTTGAGTAGCAAATCAGCTTATTAGAATGATTTGTGAATGATTATGTGACTGGAGTAATGATGTTACAAATTCAGCTTTAATAACAGGAATACATTGCATTTTTAAATATATTCAGATAGAAAACAGTTGTTTCAAATAGTAAAAATATTTCAACATTTGACTGTTTTTTGCTGTACTTTGGATCAAATAAATGTAGGCTTGGTGAGCAGAAGAGACGACTTTTAAACAAAATCTTTTAACTGGTATTGTATAGGCTACTACATTTTTAAAAGCTTTGGGTCGGTAAGCAGTTTTTTAAAAATTAGTTTGATCAAACACGGTTAAACCAGTAGTATTGTAACATTTTATTGCACTTTAAATTTAACATACTATTGATTGATTTACATAAGTATCACATGGTCTTTCTAAAATAATTCTGATTTAGTTCTAAGGAACTGTTCATAAATGTTGATTAGCGTTTTTGCAGAAATTGTATTTTTTTTTTTTTTCAGGATTCTTTGATTATATAATTCTGAACCTTATAATTTATTTTAAATAGTCTTTACTGTCACTTTTAATCAATTTACTAAATAAAAGTGTTAGTTTCTGTGAACCCTTATTTTAATTTGAAAGAACATTTGACCTTATCACATGGTCAGTGTCATAAATTCAGTTTAAAAATTCTAAAACTTAAAGCTTTATGTCCATGAATTAAATGGGGTTTAAAATCCCTGAATTCTAATGTGGTCTCAGTTTATGGACTCTGACTACTGTGTCTCATCCACAAAGGGAGAGAATTTTAAATCAGCCTCAGTTTGCTTCTACATGTACCTAATATTTTTATACAAGATCTCCAGGTTTTTTACCTTGATTAATTCACCTGTAATTGAATGTGACATTGTTTTGCTTTAATCATTCAAATGAATTGATTGAGAGGTCTGGTAATTAAACCTTTTATTAAGGCACATGAGATTGAAAAGCCGAGTTCAGGCCTACTCAGAAATGACGTCAGCAATGTCAAGTAATCAACTAGTGTACTTATGAAAAGCGGTATATCAACTACATTCTGAGTGGTCAGCTATGCCTCTTTTATACCACCCATTATAGGTTTTCAATTCCCTGCCACCTCGTCCTTACCGAGCTTAATTTGCTCTTAATAGATTTAATTAGCTTTGGAACATGGCCGGGCCAGACCCGGCAGGATAATTATGACGTGGATGGTTGGCAGTACAATGGAGCAGACGTGCAGGATTGGGCCCCCCTGGCCCAGTGGTGGAGGAGATGGAAGAATGAAAGCACTATATTGTCAAAATTGACTTACGGCTGTACTGATGTTATTTTTCTCTCTCTATCCTCCCCTCTGTCAGTGGTCTCCTTGATTCCATCTCGTTGGCAACATAGAGAGCCATTGGCCATGTCCAGAGTCATCACCGTCTAAATGTCCTGATAGATTCAAAGTGATGCACCATCCATCAGAAAATGTATTAAATTGCTCCTGCCAAGTCCTGCCATAGACGGACTCTATACAAGGGTTGTGGTCAATTAGATTTTTCAGGAAAAAAAAAAAAAAAAAATATACAGCTGAATTCAAAAGTTTACATACACCTTGCAGAATCTTCAAAATAGTAATTCTTTACCAAAATAAGAAGTTATTTTTTTATTTAGTACTGACCTGAAAGACATTTACATATAGTCCACTAGAGAAAATAATGGTTGAATTTATAAAAACGACCCTGTTAATAATTTACATGCTTGATTCTTAATTCTGTGTTGTTACCTAAATGATCCACTGTGTTTTTTTGTTTAGTTATAGTTGTTCATGAGTCCCTTGTTTGTCCAGAACAGTTAAACTGCCTGCTGTTCTTCAGAAAAAATCCTTCAGGTCCCACAAATTCTTTAGTTTTCAAGCAATTTTGTGTATTTGAACCCTTTCCAACAACGACTGTATGATTTTGAGATCCATCTTTTCACACTGAGGACAACTGAGAGACTCATATGCAACTATTACAGAAGATTAAAAATGCTCACTGATGCTTCAGAAGGAAAAACCATGCAAGAGCTGAGGGTGAAAACTTTTGGAATTTGAAGATCAGGGTCAATTTAACTTATTTAGTCTTCTGGGAAACATCCAACTATCTTCTGTAGCCTCTGAAGGGCAGTACTAAAAATATGATATTTAGGCAAAATAAGAAAAATGTACACATCTCCATTCTGTTCAAAAGTTTTCACCCCGGCTCTTAATGCATCTTTTTATCCTTCTGAAGCATCAGTGGCTGTTTGAACCTTCTGCAATATATAGTCCCTCAGTTGTCCTCAGTGTGAGAAGATGGATCTCAAAATCAAACAGTCCTTGTTGGAAATGGTTCAAATACACAAAAAATGCTGGAAAAGACCTGAAGGATTTTTCTGAAGAACAGCGTCCAGTTTAATTGTTTTGGACAAACAAGGAACTTATGAACAACTATCACTAAACAATAGAAACATTAATTTTTTTAATTGATTTATTTTCCTGTTGCCATTTTTGGTGCTACTCTCCAGCAATTTGTATGTGCATATATGTTTTAGGTAGGTCTTTCTTTGTTACATTTTTAAAACAATTTTTGCTTAATTTAACAAAACATTCAGGTCTATGTTTAAATAGGCCATCTACTGGCAAATAGTGAAGACAGAAATTGCCAGACACTCAAGTTGATTTATCCATCTAGTACTCGAGTACCAAAATGCTCATCCATTGTTTCCACCAACCATAGGATTGTAAATTCTCAACAGATTTTAGATTTTCCATTTCATGCTCTTGTCACCAGACACATTCATAATGTTCCATTTTTGTGTGTGTGATTGTCATTCAAGGCAGGCGTCAAGCGCAAACCTGAAATCCATGTAGCATTTCAAGCAGCGGTGAGAACATACAGAGTGAGTGATTGATGACTTCCACGCTCTGTAAAATGATACGGCCCCCCACCGCACCATCATACCTGTGATATTGCATTGCAAATTGTCTCTGCATTGGTAATGGGGTGAATATAGTCATAAATCCGTGATTTTTCTCACCTCGTAGTATGTTTCTCTTAGCCATGTGGTGAATGTGGGGAACAGTCTTGTCATTAACTTTCAGGAGCATTTTTTTATTGTAGCACATATTAAAACGCAAATTAAATTCAGTGTTGAGCTCTGTTTCCAGTCATGAGTGTGTGCCTACGCAATCATTGTCATCAAGGAGAGATTTAGTCAAATGCCCACCGTCTGTTCGCTATCTGAGGGACAGGTGTTTTTGTTCAGCATAGATGATTTTGAGCAGTTCAGTGATTGTTTATACCTTTAACTCTTGCTTTTTTCCCTTCTCAGTTTACACATTTAATTCTTGGATTTATTAGTTCTTTTGTCCAGTTATATTTTACCCCCAAATTAAAAAGTTTAAAAAGCCTGAACAAATAAGCTTAACATTGATGTATGGTTTGTTAGGATTGGACAAAATTTTTGGCCGGGATACAACTATTTCAAAATCTGGAATCTGAGGGTGCAAAAAAATCTAAATATTGAGAAAATCGCCTTTAAAATTGTCCAAATGAAGTTCTTAGCAATGCATATTACTAATCAAAAATTAAGTTTTGATATATATTTATGGTATGCAATTTAGAAAATATTAATCACACCTAAATCAGCATTTCTGAAGGATCATGTGACACTGAAAACTGGAGTAATGATGCTGAAAAGTCACATCACAGGAATAAATTATATTTTAAAGTATAATAAAATAGAAAACGTTTATTTTAAATCATATTTCACAAAACTACAGTTTTTTTTCTGTATTATTGATCAAATAGATACACTAGTGCAATACATGTTAATTGGTCTTAAAAACATGTTTTGTTTTCTCTTGTAAAATATTTTTTTCACCTTTAAATTGCAGAGAAAAATGTTTTTGTGAAATTGACCCTTGTTGCATCTGATCTGCTAGTCATGTTAAGTTGTAGAGGAAATCTGTGGAGTGTATTGGGAAAGACTTCAGATACTCTAGAGTTATGATTGGAATACTAATGGTGGCTGAAGATGCAACTGACTTTGCAATCCTCACCCTCGGGGGCCAGTGCCGTGAGACCAGAGTGAGAGTACATGGCTGCATTAGAGTGCCGCTACCTCCTGTAACCTTGAGTCTTGTTGGCAACTCCGTGCACAGTTTTGCTGCTGTAGATTTAGACATGACTATAAATATAAGGCTGATGGCCACCCCAGAGAAAAGTGAAGCAGTGTGGTCGATGAACTTGAGTACTGCATCTTGATGCACAGACACTCTGCTCATGGATGCACAGTAATCACGTGATGTTTTTTCCCCTTTCCAACACAATAGCTTTAAGGGCTTTATTCCCTTGTACACATCTGTGTTATGTGCACAATCAATCAATAAGACAATGTGAGAGACGGACAAGGTTTTGTGTGAATGAAAATAGCAAAAGTGCTTCTGGCAGATTATTTGGTGGTGCTCAAACCATGAAGAATGCTCATGTGCAACACAAGGACATGAAGAAGAAACATAAAGAAGGATTACAGGATAGAACAGACATGTTGTATGTTGTTGGCCTTTTTATTGACAGATTAACCATGTTTCAAAACCTAATGTGCTAAATGTACAGTAAGTAGCTGTTTTCTAATGCAGCATCCTAACTTTTATGCAACCCTAAAAAGTCAGTGCTTTTTTACAAATGCTCTACAAAGCAACTCTCAATGCACAGGTTTTTTTTAGGGGTTCAAGCACAGCGCTGAAAACCCTATTGCAATTGTTAGAATGGTCACGGATCAGCGATCTCAGATCATGCAGAGCAAACCGTAAGTCGTAGAGACTTGAAAATTGGAGGGATGGTAGTACTCTAACCACCTACAACGTGACCAAGGCTCATCCCAATCGGCCTGACGGGGGCGCTACAGTGATCAAAAGTACAAAATCACTCATAACTCCCAAACCATCAGTCGCAGGCTCAAGCTTCTTAAGTCATTGGAATACTTGGCTCACATCGGACAAGACACACACTTCAGATTTAAATGTGAGCCTGGCGAAGTTTTCTGGTATTTAAATTTTTTTGCAAAAACTACTTTTGAGAACTAGTCCTAGGTTTTTTGCCCCCGATCGGAACTAAACCAGTGCAGAAAGATTCTCTGGAGAGTGAATATATCAATAATTATCAAAAATGGTTGAACCTTTGGCTCAATGTCGCAAAGGGATGCCAAAACATTCGAAAGTGGCAGGCTCACTTTAAGTATAATGCCTATAACTCCTGAACGCAATGAGATATTTCTGCCAAGCTGAGAACACTTATGTAAGAGCTCAATCATAGGTCACAGGATAAAAATCGCAGAGCTTGGCCACTTGGTGGTGCTATAAGACAAAACATAAAAATGGCTATAACTGTGCAGCCATTTGTCCTATCAACATAAAAACTGGTGTGCATTGTCTTGGTCCAAAGTGCCACAAGTGTTTGCATGGCCGCCATTGGCCAACAAAGTTTGAGCACCTGTTGGACAAGGTTAACGAAGGCTGATCGGAATGAAACTTGGTGGGCCTGTTTAACTCATGGCCCCAGAGGTCTGAGAGAAAATAGAAAGAAAACGCCACTGAGGGGCGATATTGCATTTTTCAAGGGTGTAAACAATTGTATGTTGCACGATTTTTCACATATACGCACGATATTCATATTGTACAATAAAACTCACTTTTGCCTTCAGAACTACTCTGTAAATCAAATTGTTTGTTAAATGATTGAGAAGACCTAGACCTAGTCTAGGTTTTTTCGCTCAATCTGGAGAAAAACACTGCAGTACAATTCTCTGAACTCTCTAGGCCAGGGGTGCCCAACCCTGTTCCTGGAGATTTACCTACCTGCAGACTTTAGTTCCAGCCTTGTTGCAACACAGCTGTCTGTAATTATCAAGTGCTACATAAGAGATTAATTAGCTGGTTCAGGTGTGTTTGATCAAGGTTGGAGCTAAACTTTGTAGGATGGTAGATCTCCAGGAACAGGGCCCCCCTGCTCTAGGCCAATAATTATAAAAAAAACAACAAAAAAAACAGCGGTTCCCAACCGGGGGGTCGCGACCCACTAGGGGGCCTCAGTGATCCTCCAGGGGAGCCGCGAGATATCTTAAAATTTATTTAAATATTATCCTATAATTGTTTAATTTCATTATTAATATGCTAAATGAAAATAATAAGCACAGCCTCTCTCGTGTTCTGTGATTGATTGCTTCAGACTCGGCGCAGCAAGCCTCATCGCACTGTTAAATACAGACTAAGTGGCGGCTCAAAACTTCCAAACGCTGTAAGCAAACTAATGTTACGTCTCTCGGCTGCATGCATGAAGCAAACCGTCGCATTAATGTAAAGGTAAAGACGATTAGTGTAATAATAACGAATTTGCGCGTGCCTAATGTATAGCACTCGCGTATATCAGAGTCGTACATTAGGCACGCATAAGTCCACTATTGATTCACAAACTATGCACGCTCTCGGGGCTCTGATCCCAATCGTATTTTTGCGTGAAATTTCAAAGCATTTGCCTAGTTGTCCAAATTATTGTGAGTGTTTTATAATGGATGCTCAGTCACCCATAGAAGAGGAGTGAGGCTCTGTGTTTATGAGCATCAGGCGTGCACTGACAGAGTTCACTGATCCCGTCTTCGTCGAACCTTCACATCGATGTGTTTCAACCGATTTAGAATGTATTTTCTGTATTTTGAATTTGTGTATACATTTTTTAATGGATACAAACAGTAGCTATTCAGTCAGTATAAGAGGACATGTCAGACATAGGGGGCCTTGCAAAATTGACCGGAGAAGGAGGGGGGCCCTGGAGTAAAAAAGGTTGGGAACCCCTGGTTTAGAAAATGGTCCTATCCAAATTTACCCAAAATTCTATAAAGCCTAAAGGAAAACTCAAAACTTCATGGAACCTGCTAAAGACACATGCAACAGGTGATCAGACCACAGCTGGCGCTATAACAGTCATAAACATTAAAAAAACATTATATTTCTATGCTACGGTGACCAGACATGCCACTTCCCAGGGACACGTTCCGTACAGAATTTCTACATTGCCTAAAATAACCAGGTGTTGGCTGTTTGCGCTGTGCAGATCGATCATAGTATGACATCAAAGTACTGCGAGAGCAATTGAAAAGCATGGACTCGTCTGCTCTGCTCTCTGTAGCTCTTGCGGTACGTTGATGTCATACGGCAATCGATCAGCATAGCACAAACAACCAACACCTCATTTTAGGCATTTTAGAAATGTTGTGCTGAACGTATCCCCAGAAAGTGGCATGTCTGGTCAACCTATTTTATGATATATTACCTGGATTTGCCAAAAATGCTATTTTAATCATTGATTTAGGTGGGTACAGCCTTAATAATTAACATGTAATGTTTTTTTCCATATATGTTTAAATGCGCTTGAACCCAGTAATCTTTGCTTGCAGTGTATGTAGCCAACTTTTTTTGTTTTAGGTAGGTAGATTGATCAGACATGAAGATAGATTCAGTATCGAGTCACTTGCACACAAGCACAGCCAAACAACATGATAGAGCACGTTCGTTACCCACCAGGCCCATGGACAGTTCCCCCGGAGCGGCCTGAGTTCAGGCGTTCTGCTCAAGGGTACTCTCAGCCTCAGGGCGCCATGTCTGCATGAAGTCATGGACTCTCTCAAAGCAGTGCACACAGAAAAGTGTCAAGTAGTGTCCAAAATGATAAGCTTCAGTGTAATTGGCTGATTGCTGCTGCTTAAGTAATTCATGAGTCAAGGGCGCACAGGTTTGTTTTATCAGTTTGACTTTGACAAGTCTTGTTTACAGGGTGTGAGGCTGCTGCAATAATCACCTCCCCTCTGTTTATTCAGCTTTTTTCAGCATTGTGACCATGACATAATCAGTACTCATTACTTTTTTCTTTCTTTTTTTTTTTTTTGAAATTAGAATGATTTCTGAAGGGTCGTGTTTGACCCTGAAGACTGGAGTAATGGCTGAAAATTCAGCTTTGCTATCACAGGAATAAATTAAATTTTTAAATATATTAAAATGGAAAACGGATATTTTAAATTGCAATAGTATTTCACAATATTACTATAATTTATAATTTATAATTAAAAAAATGCTTTTATCAAATAGTTCTTTATTTCTTAGTTCTTCAATATTTTGGCAGATGTAATGGAAGCGAATAATGTAGTGCTAAACTATTTTCTTGTAATGAACAACAAAACTGGACATGAACTTTTCACATTATGAGCGATATAATAGAAATTTAAAGGATTCGTTTTGTTCCTGAATAAAAAATTCCTGATAATTTACTCAACCCCCATCGAAGATGTTCATGTCTTTCTTCAGTTGAAAAGAAAATAAGGTTTTAGACATTCCAGGATTTTTCTCCATATAGTGGACTTCAATGGTGGCCAAAGGTTTGAAGGTCCAAAATGCAGTTTCAATGCAGCTTCAAAGGTGCATTGAAACAAAGGTGCTTCAAATAACATTATTTTACCTTTTTTGTAAAGGGCGTTTGACTTTCTTTGCATGTTCGCTTTGTAAGCACTGGGTGGTACTTCCACTTGCGTAATGCTTGAGGTCCAGCTGTCCTGTAAATAAAAGTACATTATTTTTTTTTATTTATTTTTTTTTAGATCTTTATGTTTCGCTGAGACCGTGTGGAGACCTTTGAAGCTGCATTGAAACTGAAAATGTTTTCCTTAAAAACCTTAATTTCTTTTCAAATGAAGAAAGAAAGACATGAACATCTTGGATGGCATATGAATGAGTAAATTATGAGAAAATGTTTATTCTGGAAGTGAACTAATCCTTTTATATTTGGATTCCAGGATTTTTCTCTATATAGTGGACTTTAATGGTGGCCAATGGCTCTACATGATCTCAGATGAGGAAAAAGGTTCTTATCTAGCAAAATGCTCTGCCATTTTCTAAAAAAAAAAAAAAAAAAAAAAAAATATATATATATATAT
>NC_133371.1:37644541-37694541 GCF_049309525.1 Garra rufa
ACTGGGTCGATACTTCCGCTTACCCACGTCATCCAAGATGTTCATGTCTTTCTTTCCTCAATCAAAAAGAAATAAATTTTTTTGAGGAAAACATTTCAGGATTTTTCTCTATATATTGGACTTCAATGGTGGCTGGTGGTTTGAAGGTCCAAAATGCAGTTTCAGTGCAGCTTCAAAGAGCTCTATACACGATCCCAGCCTGGAACGTTTTCCTCAAAAACTTTAATTTCATTTTAAATGAAGAAAGTAAGACATGAACATCTTGGATGGCATAGGCGTGAGTAAATTATCAGGAATTTATTCCGAAAGTGAATTAATCCTTTCATTTTTGAACTTTTATTTTCATAGTCATGAGACTTGACCATTAGAAAGTGTTTTTCTTGTGCAAAGTTTGTTTCTGTAAGACTAGCACACAAGTACAGTAGTTCAAGTATAAAGGATATGACCCTAGAGCTAGCAGCCCTAATCTTCACCCCTAGTCTGTACCACCTCCTCATAATGGAGACTTATCCGCTGTATCGCACATTTAATGAATATTAAGTAGCGAACGCTTCGAATCAGCAATCCATGAATCTGCAGTTACAATCCATCCCATCATTAAACACTCCATCAACCTCTCTGTCTCCCTTTAATGATCCTCGTCTCTTTTCTTTCACACTCTTCCACCTCCATCTGGTCAAGGGCTTTCTTCAGTCAACCTCTCAACCTCTTTCATGCATGTGGGGCTCCTCTGCTATTTCAAACTTTCAAGAGTTTTCCCTTGAGTAATGAGTGTCCTTGCTGCTTTCTGTGACACATTTGTGTACGTATGTGTGAAAGGGACAGAAGATGAAAATAAACTCGAGGAAATTGACGAAGTAGGCGTTCAGTCGGTCTTCTCTGAGGTGACTGATTTTAATGATCTGACGAGATGGCAAAGCCTATCCGTGTGCATGTATTACAAACTCTATCTTAGATCATTGAGTAGAGGAGAAACAGACAGAAAGAGAATAAGGGAGGGGGAAATGCATAGCAGCTGTTCATTAAAATGCAGTTGGGGCTGCGTTTGGACCCCAGGCGGAGTGCCAGATTTGCACATCTGAAGCCTCTGGCCCAGATTAAACTCTCACCACTTTACGTTTCTGATTTGCATTTTGACAACGGCTCCAATTACCAACATTTTTAGGGAGGGTTAAATACATCCGCCTGTGTGAAAGCTCACACCCTCTGTGCCCCATCCTTGCGCTTGGGTTTGTGATGGAACGCAGGCGTTGAAGCGCAGATTACAGCACAGCAGTCATGTGCTGTACACTTCCTCGCTTTTCTGTCCCAGCTCAGACTCCTCATGAGCCCAGTTAAAGTGCTGCTCTGCTCAACTAGAGTGCATTTATTAATGAATGGGGCTTAATAAGGCATGCAGCTCATCACACGGTTTATGCTACAGACATGAAAGCTACATTATTGTGTTGCTTGTTGAGATGTATTCTGTTACTTTTCAAAGTGATTATACTAATGATTTTGCATAATAAACAACAAACAACTTCATAGAGCCCAGTAAGCAAGTAACCAACAAATGGAACATGATAGCAATTGCAGCTTGGAGAGTTGGCAAGATATTTTATGTTTTTGTAAGACGTCTTATATGCTCATCAAAGCTGCATTTATTTGATCAAAAATACTGAAAAAACAACAATATTGTGAAATATTTTTGCAATTTAAAATAACTGGTTTATATTTTAATATATTTTAAAATAGAATTTATTTCTGCGATGCAGTGCTGAATTTTCAGCAGCCATTACTCCAGTCTTCAGTGTCACATGTGCCTTCAGAAATCATTCTACTATGCTGACTTGATGCTCAGGAAACATTTATTTTTTTAAATACACGGCTTTTCTTACTTATTTTTTTGTCTTGTTTCCAGCCCCGATATATAAAAATTCTTAAATAAAGAAAAATCTAAGTAAGAATTTTTTTTTGCAGTGTAGTTGTGGAAACCATGATACTACTACTATTTTTATTTTTTTATTTTTTGATGAATAGAAAGTTTAAAGAACAATTTATTTGAAATAGAAATCTTTTAGAACATTAGTAAAAGTTTTTATTTACTTTATTATTATTTTATTAAAAGACTTACTGACCCTCTTATTGACAACACTGCCATTATAAAGCTTGGAAGAGCCAGGACATTTTTTAATATAACTTCTATTGCATTGCTCTGAAAGAAGAAAGCCATATACACCTAGGATAGCTTGAGGGTGAGTAAACCATGGCATAATTTTCATTTTTGAGTGAACTATCTTTTTAAAGAGTTTGCTTTGTTTTAATTCATGAGTTATTTTAAATTGAATTGGCAATGGCCCACAGAAGTTGTATCTGTATTTTCTACTAAACATAGTGTCGCGGTTCTGACTCTCTCAGTCCCTTTTTGCACTTTTTCCCTTTGCAATTTGTATGCCTTCCTTGTCTCTTTGCTTTGCTGTCTGTAGACGTCTTGGAGTCTTCTAGGGTTGAGCATGAAAAATGCTAGGATGTATTTGAATATAAAGTGGAAAAGACATTGAAGACTGCCATAATCTCTCAGCCACTCTGTGTGTGTCACAACGGGGGCCTCATGAATACTGTAGATGTCAGACGGAGAAATGACAGCTTGGTTTTCTCAGTGACTTGAAACTATTCGGATGCTCTTCTTCTGGACAGCATCACACCCACTCGCCCTTCTGCTCAGTGAGACTGAAATCAAGACTGAGGAAACTTCTTCTTGAGAAACAGCCGTTATTTTGTAAGTGGTGCCATGCAGAGAGTCTCTTTTGAACTTGTTTTTGTTGTGTGTATCAGGCTTTCTTCAACTATTGGCTTTGTGGACTTCTAGAAAATAAACTCCCTTTAAATTGTCAAGGCTGTTTTCACAAGTTATGTTTTAAGGTATCATAGCTGAAAAAATAAAAAATGAAACATACAGTCTTACATACAGTTGAAGTCAAAAGTTTACATACACCTTGCAGGATCTGCAAAACGTTAATTGTTTTACCAAAATATAAGATGTTCATTTTTATTTAGTACTGACTTGAATTAGGTATTTCACATAAAAAATGTTTACATATAGTCAACAAGAGAAAATAATAGTGAATTTATAAAAATAACCTTGTTTAAAAGTTTACACTTGATTTTTAGTACTGTGTTGTTGATGATCCACAGCTGTTTTTTTTTTTGTTTGTTTTTTTTATCATTTTCATCCAGAACAGTTAAACTGCCCACTGTTCTTCAGGAAAATCCTTCAGGTCCCACAAATTCATTTTTACAATACAATTTTCCAACAATGACTTTTCAGAAGGAAACATGGTGCATTAAGAGGGGAGGTGAAAACTTTTTGAATTTGTAGATCAGGGTAAATTTAACTTATTTTGTCTTCTGGGAAACATGTAACTATCTTCTGTAACTTCTGAAGGGCAGTACTAAATTAAAAAAAGTATGATATTTAGGCAAAATGAGAAAAATGTTCCCCTTTTACATTGTTCAAAAGTTTACACCCCCGGCTCTTAATGCATTGCATTTCCTTCTGAAGCATCAGTGAACAGTTGAACCTTCTTTAATAGTTGCATATGAGTCCCTCAGTTGTTCTCGTGTGAAAAGATGGATCTCAAAATCATACAGTCATTGTTAAAAAGGTTTCGAATACATAAAAATGCTTATAATCCAACCTGAATGAATAATTTTTCTGAGTAACAATGGGCAGTTTCACTTGTCAGGACAAACAAGGGACTATATGTAAATGTCCTTTATGTGAAATATCTTATTCAGGTCCGTACTAAATAAAAAAACATGTATTTTGTATGATCCCTATTATTTTGTTTAAATAATTAACATTTTGCAGATTCTGCAAGGTGTATGTAAACTTTTGACCTCAACTATATTTACTCTTTCTGTTTTAATAATGGATTTTCAAAAGTATTTGAAAAGTAGCAGCCAAATCCCAAGGCCAATTTAATCTGACCTTCATAGGTTACCTACAAAAAATAAAACTCGTAGTTGAATAAAAGTCAACCCCTGGGACTTTAAAGTAGTTGAGGTTGAAGAGACACCCGTATGTACTTTGAAACAACAGCATCTCTGGTCGTGCATTCAGTCTGGCTAAATTAAGCCTACAGCCATCTCTTCCATTCGTCTTGGGACCTCTGAGACCTCAAAATGGGGTGCCCTTACGAAAGTAAACACACGGCATACTGCAAGCACTGTGCCCTGTTTATCCAACAAACAATTAAGCGGTAACATGAGCGCGGAGTTTCCATCTCCTCTGTTTTCCCAGAGGCACTGCCTTGGCAATATGGCAGGGGCTCCAGTGTCTCTCAGCACTTGTATACAGCATCATTGCAGCTGTGGTTGCATCGCCTTGGATGGATTTGGACGTAACCTACTCACTCACGGCTCTGTTTGACGTATGCGTGCATCCGCAGCTCCTGCTTTTTAAATCTCACAGAGACCTGTATGAAAAACAAGGTTCTTTGCCAAAATAGTCATGTCACGACTGGCTCCCTGTCACACATTCTGTCACACATTCTCACACTTCCTCCTCTTTTTCCCACTTCCTCTTTTCCAGTCTCAGATGGCACACCCTTGGACCTCCCACAGTCTGTTAACCGACTGCCTGATGCATATTACACACTAAATATACAAGATCTGGCTGTAACTTCGGTTTCTGACGCGGTTGGCTGACTTTATACAGCATTATGCTATGTTTACAAGGTGCCGGCTGATAGAGTATAAAGTTGTAAGGCAGAAGTAATCATTGGATTTGCCAAAGTTTCCAAGGTTAGAGACATTTACAGAGAAGTTTTGAGGTGCATATAGGTAAACAACTCCAAGGGCACAAATATTTCGCTTTATATATGTGAAATAATCAGAATGTGGTATCAGCTCTTTCAGATAAACCAAACCCTTCCTAAACAGCATGCAAAAACAAAATTAATTCCGTTAGTCACTTGTTGGTTTTGAACAAAATAAACACCAAAGGGGATTTTTGATTTGATTTGATTTTTAGTGTTATTTATATACTATTAGAGAATTTATTTCCATTTTAAAATGAGCTTTATTTTTTTATTTTTCAGGGTTTTCAAACTTTTTACAAAAATGTTACTAATTTTATGTTCTTTTTTTGAATGTATTTGTTGTTCTATGTTTAATTTATTGTAAATATTTCTTTTTATCTTCTTTTTATTTTATTTTTATTTTTAGTTATTTTAGTTATTTAACTTTAAGTTGCCGTTTTTATGCCGTTAAGTTTTTATTAAACTCGATAAAAAAGTTTGTCAAGACAAACTTTAAGTTGGCTTGAGAAAGCTGGACCTGAAAGTTTGAAATAGTTTGAAACGTTTTAAGTTTGATGGTTTTCGGTCTGAAACAGTTTTAAGTAGTTTTAAAAGGTTAAAGTCTAAATATTTGAAGGCAATACAGTCTGTTAGAGATAGATACCATGATTAGCAAGAGTTGCTGTTGTTTCTAACATGTTGCTAGTATGTTTCTAGCATGACTAGCGTGTAACTAGCATGTTGTTAGCATGATTAGCATGTTGCTAGTTTGTTTTTAACATGATTAACAAGTTACTACCATGTTGCTAGCATGATTAGCAAATTGCTAGCATTTTAAACATCTTGCAAGTATGTTTCTAGCATGGTTAGTATGTTACTATCATGTTGCTAACATGATTATCAATTTGTTAGCATGTTTCTAACATGTTTCTAGCATGATTCTACCATGATTAGCAAGTTACTAGCATGTTTCTGGCATGAATGGCATGCTACTAGCTTGTTAGTATGTTTCTAGCACAGGGGTGCCCAACCCTGTTCCTGGAGATCTACTATCCTGCAAAGTTCAGCTCCAACCCTGAAGAAACACACCTGAACCAGCTAATTAATCTCTTAAGTAGCACTTGACAATTACAGACAGCTGTGTTGGAGCAGGGCTAGAACAGAAATCTGCAGGTAGGTAGATCTCCAGGAGCAGGGTTGAGCAGCCCTGTTCTAGCATGATTAACATGTTACTAGCAGATTAGCAAATTACTAGCATGTTTCTAACACAATAGGCATGTTACTAGTATGTTGTTAGCATGATTCTACCATTATAAGCATGTTGTTAGTGTTTTTAACATGATTAACAAGTTACTACCATGTTGCTAGCATGATTAGCAAATTGTTAGCATGTTTCTAGCATGATTTTACCATGATTAGCAAGTTACTAACATGTTTCTGGCATGAATGACATGCTACTAGCATGTTGTTAGTATGTTTCTAGCATGTTTAACATGTTACTAACATGTTAGCATGATTAGCAAATTACTAGCATGTTTCTAGCATAATCATGTTACTAGCATGTTGTTAGCATGATTCTAGCATGATAAGCGTGTTGTTAGCATGATTAGCATGTTGTTACCATTATAAGCATGTTTCTAGCATGATTAGCAAGTTACTTTGAATGAGTTTGATTGGATTAGAAATAGTACATAGAACGGAAACTTGATTGAGTCTCAAGGGATTCTGGAAGTTTTAACAGTTGGAGTTTGAATAGTCTTGGCTCATTTGAACATTCCGTCAATGTAAGTCTATGGGATTTTTCATCATTTTTGGATCAGTTAGAAAAGATACAGCAACGCGAGTGACACATTAATATTTTATTACAGCTTTATTTAGTTTTAATGAAAAAAAAAATAAGTTTTGGTTTTCGTTAGCAACACTGAAGTGAAAATCCATGGCCATTTTAAACCTTCCTCCAAATCATTTGGAGGCACACCGTAGCCGTCCTCTCCCAGAAAAGATGCTCTAGTCTGGGTCAAAGCCCTGAGGTGGATGGTGGAAGGTGTGATCCTTGCCTTATTACATGCTGAGAGCCTTCTTCCTCCAAGTAAGCTCCTGCTAGCCCTATTGTCTCCCTGCAACAGCTGCTCTTGACAAAGCCAATAAATCACTGCCTTAATGTGAGATTCTGAGGGCTGCAGCAGTGTGAGAATTCACCTCGTCTCTCTCATCACCTAGAGAGCAGAACGGCGTTCCTGACCCCTCTGTGTCTCCGCTTAGTTTGATGTCATACTGCACCGTGTCATCTTTCTTTTCACTGTAAGCTTAGCTTGATGTCACAGTGTACAGTTGTTGGGCTGAATTGCTACACTTGCCTTTCATTTGTCATTTTTTGTCAGGTTTAATTGTCACAGCGCTGGTGAGAAGCTGCGTGAAAGATGTCTTGTTCACACGTCAGGGTTTGTTTTGGGGAAGGAACCTGTTTCCAGGAATCGTCCTGGAATCCCAGAGGAGGTTTTTATTGCTCAGAAGTTGCTTTTGCAAAGCTCTGGAGACTTCACCATTATTCTCAAATGAAAACAAATGAAACATTTTTAACTACTGCAAATGCTTTTCTCTGAAAATTCTTTATGAAGGGTAAAGCAAACACAAAGGATACTTCTACATTTGACAAGCATGGGAGATTCATTGCTGTAGTTACTATACACATACTGAAGTGCATGTGACACTTGCAGTGTTTTTTAGCCTCTGCTGCCTCAATATATCAATACATGAACACTTGAACATCATCTCTAGAACTGCACTTCATGAGCATTTCACCATTTCTTTTGAGTAAAACTATCACCATATCATATATAAACAGTAACTCAGACTTTACAGCAACCCGTCAAAATAAAAGTTTGAAGAAGCTGTGACAGAAATATGACTTAATCTAATGATAGTACTTCTACTAATAATACAATTATTATTAAAACGTTATTTTTTTAAGGAATATTTACCAGAAAAATGTAAAAACACACAGTATTTCTGAAATAAATAAATTAAATAATAATTAGTGCTGGACAATGATTAATTGCATCCAAAATAAAAGTTTTTTGTGTACATAATATATGTGTGTATACTGTGTATTTTTATTATGTGTATATATAAAGACACACAAACAGTTTATATTTTGAAAATATGGTAACACTTTATTTTAAGGATCAGGAATTAGACAGTAATTAATGACTAATAACTGCATTTGTAAATGACTAGTTATGCCATTACAAGCTATTTATAAGGCCTTTATTGGCTGTTGTTTTATGTTGGTCTTATAGACCCTTTATATTTGTTTCTGTCCTAACAGTGTACTAATTAGCTAAACATAAAGCAAACTAATAGCTTGTGTTGTGCGAATTACAAACTTTATAAGTTCTCAGTACACTATGCGAATGTGTAGCTTATAAGTATGAAATAAATATAGAATAGGAATTTCATCAGACATTTAAATTAGCTGAAAAACAGTTACACAAAAGCAGTCTTCTAGCAGTTGTTCCATACTAATAAATGATTAATAAACAAAATATTCCCCATTCCCTTAATTTATTAACAGCTAATAAGCACATTTCTCACTAATAAATGTTGTATTACTTCAGATTATGTTCCCTATTCTAAAGTAGAAAAGACGCATGAAAGATTGCAGTGAAGAATTCTGTCTTTATTGTTTGATGGTTCAACAAGAGAACAAACTACAGATGAGACTAACTTTCATGTCGCTTTTCTACTTTAGAATAGGGAACATAATCTGAAGTAATACTGAATGTATTAGTGAGAAATTTGCTTGTTAGCTATTAATAAATTCAGGGAATGGGGAATATTTAGTTTTTAAATCATTTGTTAGTATGGAACAACTGCTAGAAAGACTGTGCTTTTGTGTAAAAGTGTTTTTCTTAAATGTCTGTGATGAAATGCCTATTCTATATTTATTTTATACTTATAAGCTACACATTCACTTAGTGTATTGAGAACTTATAAAGTGTGTAATTCACACAATGCAAGCTATTAGTTTATGTTTAGCTAATTAATACACTGTTAGGACAGAAACAAGTATAAAGGGTCTATAAGACAAAAATAAGACAACAGCCAATAAAGGTCTTATAAATAGCTTGTAATGGCATACAAGTCCATAACTAGTCACTTACAAATGCGGTTATTAGTCATTACTGTCTAATTCCTGATCCTTAAAATAAAGTGTTACCAAATATTCATTTGTATATGTTTACATTAATATAACATAATATACACAGTACACATATATTATGGAGGCCTACACAAAAACTTATTGTGGATGTGATTAATCGCGATTAATTGTTGCCCAGCTGTAATAATAATCTATTTTTTAATGCAATCAGTTAATTAGAGATGCTTTAGATTATAAAATTTAATGAAAACCATTAAAATGGAATCTGGAAAATGTATAGAAAACAGAATTTGGGGGTAAAAAAAAAGTATTTTATATGGCCTTAAAAGTGTCATTTTTGTTAAACTTTTTAATAAGTTTCACAGTTTAAATTTAATTAGACATGCTTTTTTGATTAATAATATGTAATTTAATTATTAAAACAGAGTTTAGAGAACTTAAAATGGAAAAAAAAAATGTAATCTACAAAAATTAAAAAGGAAAAAACAGAATTAAAAAAAAAGATTTTGGGAAAAAATACAAATAATTAGAGATGCTTTAGATTATTGAATTTAATGAAAACCATTAAAATAGAATTTAGAAAATTTATGGAAAACACAGAATTTGGTTAACAATAAAACTCATACCCCCGGTTTCACAGACAAGGCTTAAGCCTAGTCCTAGACTAAAATGTAAGTCTGAGCTCTTTCAACTGAAATAAAATTACACTGATTGATTTTAAAATATATCAGTGCCTTTGTTTTATCTCAAGATGCACAACAGTAATGTTTTTTTCTAAGCATGTTTATAAAAATTACTCAAATGTCCTAATTGAACTATGGCCTAATCCTGGCTTAGTCTAAGCCCTGTCTGTGAAATCGGGCCATAGTGCCTTAAAAATTTATTTTTGTTTAACTTTTAATAAATTACAGTTAAATTGTGTAAGTTTCATGGTTTCAATTAACTAGACATGCTTTTTACATTAATAATATGTAATGTAATTATTTAAAAAGAGTCTAGAGAACTTAAAATGGAAAAAATGGAACCCAGAAAAAACAACAACAACAACAACAACAACAACAACAAAAAAAAACGGAATTTGAAAAAAAAAAAAATCTGAATTTGGGAAAAAGTACAATTAGAGATGCTTTAAATTATTAAATTTAATTAAAGCCATTACAATGGAATTTACATTTACATTTACATTTATTCATTTAGCAGACACTTTTATCCAAAGCGACTTACAATTGGGGAATACAACAAGTGATTCATCCTAAGGAGGCAGATCGACATAGGAAGTGCTCAAAAATACCATATATCAGGCGTTGTTAGATGAGTACGGGCTAGAAAGGGAAGATCAGGAAAGAGAGGAGAAGAAATTTTTTTTTTTTTTTTTTTTTTTTTTTTTAAGTCAAATAGTGTCGAAAAAGATGGGGTTTCAGCAGTCGCTTGAAGACAGTTATGGAGTCTGCGTTCCGGATGGGGGTGGGAAGATCATTCCACCAGGCAGGGACGTTGAAGGAGAATGTTTTGGAAAGTGATTTCATGCCTCTCTGTGGTGGTACAATAAGGAAATGAATGGAAAACACAGAATTTGGTTAAAAATAAAACTACTTCATAGTGCCTTAAAATCATTTTTATTTTATTTTTTATTATTTAATTTAAACCATTAAAATGGTATCTAGAAAATTTATGGAAAACAGAATTTGGTTAAAAAACAACACTATTTATTCATGTACTTATATTTTTATATTTTGGTTAAACTTTGAATAAATTGCTGTTAAATTGAGTAAGTTTCATGGTTTCAGTTAATTAGACATGCTTTTGGATTAATTATATATAATTTAATTAAAACAGAGTCTAGAGATTTCAAATGGAAAAATTTGGAATCCACAAAAACTAAAATGGAAAAAAAAAATCAGAATTTGGGGAAAAAAATACACACAAACACAGAATTTAATGAGAAATGTTTAAATTTAAATCAAAGTTGTTGACGTTTAATTGCATATGTTAGCGTGTTGGTAAATTCAACTACAGTTTGATCCATTGTGGTAAACTTTAGAGTAGATGTGAGATTAGGTTTTTTTTTTCTGTAAGTGGAAAAATCTCAAAAGCAAGGAAATCTTAATTTTCTCTCCAATTAATATCATTTCTGCCTAGAAGAAAACAATCAAGATTGAGATTAAATTTCCTTGGTGGTTTGCCCTCCCTGTAAAATGGAAAGTTCTAGCTTCTTAGAAGCTTTTGTGTGTTTTATTTCAAATATCCAGGGAACTTTTTTGTAAAAATACATAACTATTTTTATAATATGGAAAATACCCGATACCCTTATGTGACACACTTCAGAAATGAGTAAACAATCCGTTTAGTCATGGAGCTCCAGGGAATGTCAAGTTTGCTTGTGGGGGAGGGACGATTCATCAGTGAGTGCAAATTACATTTTGTTCCCCTTGTAAATATTTTCAAAACACTTGCTTGAGATGAATGTCCCAGTTCTGGGGGTCTCCCACTGATTGATCATCTGTTTCAACATGTGTCATACAATTACTTGCTTCACAGATTTGCCAGTATTTCCTATATTTAGTGTTACTTCTCTAGTGGTGGATTTTTATTCCTCTGTCATTCTCATCCTCTTTACCTTGTTCTCTCTCCGCGCTGTCAGCAGACTTTAAAGAGAATTCAATCAAGGTGTGTTCCACACTCGGTGGCCTTGCTGATTTAGTTAGGACACCATGAAATATGACTTGAGGCGGAAAGACGCGACAATAGGCGGAAATGTTGCCACCGAACGCAAAACACTGCTGAGCATGAAGGAGTGCAGACGTCGCAGGTTTCATAGACACAGCTTCTTCAGCTTGACCTTTAAGTCCTCTTCGGGTTTTTGCTCTTGCTTTCGTTCCAAACTGCCTGGATTTTATTCACATGTAGTACAAGTACACATCATATCACTGAAATCCCTTAACCTTGCGATTCAGTCCTGGCCTTTTCGGCAGAGGTAATTATGAAGCTCCTTCCGTCATACCATGGGAGTTTGAAATGAGAAATGATGGGCACTTCACCTTGGGCGACACGCCACCTTGAACAATGGGAATTTTTGACATAATTAGCATCTCAAAATGGCTTTAAAATTGAACGTTAAAAAGACGGACCTCTAAAGTCAACAGGGCCTTGAAATGTTGGAACACACTTCTTTCACGTCCTTGTCATTCACAGACGATGAATCAACATATGTATTTTATCCCCTTGAATTTTGTTTTATGCTTCTGTCTGTGTTCTGGGGGTCATACGGAAGCCAAAGAATCTATAAATCAGAAATTCATGGAGCACTTTTCCTAAATCGCCTCACACAGCAAGGTGTTCTCATAAATAAAAAGGTAATCAAAGGATTCAGATTACAGATACCCAATAGGACATAAGCACACAGCACACACTTAGACACACACACACCTGTGGAGTATCAGGAATAGAAAAGAGCCGCAGACATCCTGGAGCCAAGGGACCCAAAGCAGACATCTAGAACTAGAATGGAATCACTGAGCTGACTATGCAAGGCTGCAAGTTTTACACACACACACACACACACACACACACACACACACACACACACACACACACACACACACACACACACACACACACACACACACACACACACACACACACACACACACACTCATGCACACACATTTATTTTAATGTCATATATCTAAATAAGGATACACCTGTTCTTTTAATGTATATACAAATAAATGTATTTATTGATGTATTTAGTAAAGGATTAGTTCACTTCTAGAATAAAACAGTTCCATGTCATCCAAGATGTCTTTCTTTCTTCAGTTGAAAAGAAATTAAGGTTTTTGAGGAAAACATTCCAGGATTTTTCTCCATATAGTGGACTTCAATGGGGATCAACGGGTTGAAGGTCCAAATTGCAGTTTCAATGCAGCTTTAAATGGCTCTACATGATCCTAGCTGAGGAATAAGGGTCTTATCTATCGAAACAATTGGTAATTTTCTAAAAAAAAAAATAAAAAAAAAATTGTATCATTTTTGACCACAAATGCTTGTCTTACATTAGAGAACATGCAAAGAAAGCCAAATAGCCTTAACAAAAAATTGTAAAACAACAATATCAGACGATTTTGAAGTTGGAGGAGAAAATGAGATTTTTTTCGCCTTATACCTACCATTTAGAACCGGAGTACACAAATGAAGAACTACTTGTGCGTGACTTTTCCAACGTGATTACGCAATGCGTGAAGATGCGAATGCGTGTCACAAAACTAGCGCAAGACAAGCATTTGTGGTTAAAAAGTGTTTACAATTTTTTTTTTTTTTTTAGAAAATTACCAATCATTTTTCTGGATAAGACCCTTACTCCAAAGCTGTAATCGTGTAGAGCCCATTGAAGCTGCATTGAAACTGCAATTTGGACCTTCAACCCATTGGTCACCATTGAAGTCCACTACATGGACAAAAATCTGCAATGTTTTTCTCAAAAACCTTAATTTATTTTCAGCTGAAGAAAGAAAGACATGAACATGAAATATGAACATGGGAGTGAGTAAATTATCAGGAAATTTTTATTCTGGAAGTGAACTAGTCCTTTAAGACTTAAAAAGTTACCTTTCTTAAGAGGTTAGTTCACCCAAAAATGAAAATTTGATTTAAAATTAGTTTCTTCAGTAGAACACAACAAAGATTTTTAGCAGTCTGTCAGTCATCTAATGGCAGTCAATAGTTACTAAATCTTTAAGAGTTAAAAAAATAAAAAAAATACACAGACAAAATCAAATCAAGCCCTGTGGCGATACATTGAGGTCTTAAGACACGGTCTGTGCAAGAAACTGAAAAGTATTTATATCATTATTTACCTCTGATCCACCGGAACTACAAATAGCCATGTACTCTAATATACTGCGGTTCCCCATAAACCAATGGTTGAGTAATTTTAGACAATATTTACTGCTAATTGTAATATTTCAGGACTAGAGCAAAGCGTTAGAGAGGCGCTCGTGTGTAAACAACACCCATGTTTTCTTGATGTGGAGTAGTGGAGATTAGCTGGAGATGTTTTTATTCTGTTGAAGGTCAATGTGGGTAGAGGTTGTGGAGAGCATTAAAAATACAGCACCTCTGTGGGCAGGTTGAGAGCACAACCCGGTATCTGGTTTCTAATGGTTAGGATGCTGGGACTGAACTTGACGCCTCCAGCATAATCGCCACTCAGTGAAACACCAACCATTATATGTTTATAAGTGTATATGGTTTTGAGCTATTTGAAAAAAAAAAAGTTGAGGTCAAAAGTTTACATACACCTTCATCTGCAAAATGTTAATTATTTTAGCAAAATAAGAAGGATTGTACAAAATGCATGTTAATTTTTATTTAGTACTGACTTGAATCAGATATTTCACATAAAATATGTTTATATATAGTCCACAAAAGAAAATAAGAGTTGAATTTATAAAAACAACCCTGTTCAAAAGTTTACATACACTTGATTCTTAATCCTTTGTTGTTATCTGATCCAACAAATAAGAATGTGTGTTTAGAGAAGTAAGTAAGAAATAAGAAGAACAGTTAAACTGCCTGCTGTTCTTCAGCAAATTCCTTCAGGTCCCACAATTTCTTTTAGTTTTTCAGCATTTTTTAAATGTAACCCTTTCCAACAACTGTATGATTTTGTAAGTATATTGATTCTGTAGCTTCTGAAAGGTAGTGCTAAGTGAAAAAAATGTGGTATTTTGGGGAAATAAGAAAAATGTACACTTCTTTATTGTGTTCAAAAGTTTTCACTCCCTGCTCTTAATACATTGTTTTTCCTTCTGGAGTATCAGTGAGCATTTGAACCTTCTGTAATAGTAGTATATGAGTCTCTCAAGTTTTCTCAGTGTGTGAAGATGGATCTTAGAATCATAGATATTGTTGATGAAAGAATCAAATACACAAAAATGCTGAAAAAACAAAGAATTTGTGGGACCTGAAGGATTTTTCTGAAGAACAGCAGGCAGTTTAACTGTTCAGGACAAACTAAGGATTCATAAACTACAACTGTATATGTATTTTCACTGTTATTGCAATCAAAACTGCCATAATGTGGACTGAGCAGTCATTCTTGTAGAGCAGTTGCATTTTATTTAACATTTTATTAATTTGTTTGTTTAAAAAGTGCAAAATAATGGAAAAAGCATTCATTTGAAGAAACTAATCAAATATTCTATCTTTGTGCAATTTTGATAATTAGGTTTCAATAAAAATGCTATTGAAAATGTTTTTATGCTCTTATAAGCATGAATTGTAAGACCTAGTCTGCTGCCACGCATTAGGAAATGTAATGGGCAAATAAAAAATGCATAGTTGCAAAGTAACAATGTACATTTTGTATTCATAGCAATATAATTTAGAATACGTTGTAAATATTCACTGTCACCCAGCCCTCGCATCCAGCAATATAACACAGATGCACTCATGCAGGTTTAAATCAAAAATGACACAACAAATGCACAAGCTCATTGCAGCATAGTCAATAGACGAGAGCTGTGAGACTCGACCTAAAGAGAGTAGATTTTACCTGATCCGCACACATAAGCACTCACATCCAGGGTGTTCGTCTGATGTTACTTAACTCGAGGGTCTGCTTTTTGCAACCTGTTGGTTAAGCCCCATGCTGAAGCCGTTTTTATGGCAAAAGATTGTCTGCGTGAAATTAAACTTCCAGCTATGAGTCAAATAATCAAAGACAGACGATAGCTTGGCTGAAACACACTTTTTCCTCCTAAATGGCTTAATTTTTTTTTGTCACAGATGATGATTTTTACACATGGGAGGCAGATATTGTAATCCATAGCCAGTGGGTTGCAGGGATGTTATACTTTGACTATAAATCATTTTGAGTGAGGTTTTTGCGCCTCTGGAGAGTGATTTAGAAATGATGGTACCATGGCAAAGAAAGCTTGAATATTTTTCCTCGTGCTCACATGTCTCTGAAGTTTGCGGTGATCTGTCAGACCTCATTTAGATCACTGTTCCTCAAGATATGGGATGATGGCGTCAACGTATGCAGAAGATATTATATGTGCTATTGGCCTTTCTAATGTATTTCAGCCGTCAGCAGGTGTCTGCAGATTGGTTTGCAGCTGCTGTGTCACCTCCAAGTCCTTTTGGGAATTTGCAACTTAAGAACTCGGAAATTGTAATGTGAAGTATTTCAGTTATTATAGAAGAGTAGAATGAATGTAATTAATTTTTTTACAGTTGAGGTCAAAAGTTACATACACCTTGCAGAATCTGCAAAATGTTAATTATTTTAGTAAAATAAGAGGGATCATACAAAATGCATGTTATTTTTTTTATTTAGTACTGACCTGAATAAGATATTTTACGTAAAAGACATTTACATATAGTCCACAAGTGAAAATAATAGTTGAATTTATAAAAAAATTGACCTGTTCAGAAGTTTACATACACTTTATTCTTCATATTATGTTACCTGTATGATCCACAGCTCCACAGCAGTGTTTTTCTGGTTAGTCATAATTGTTCACAAGTCCCTTCTTTGTCCTAAACAGTTAAACTGCCCACTGTTCTTCAGAAAAACCCTTCAGGTCCCACAAATTCTTTGGGGGTTTTTTTCAGCATTTTTGTGTATTTGAACCCTTTCCAACAATGACTGTATGGTTATAAGATCCATCTTTTCACACTGAGGACAACTGAGGGACTCATATGCAACTTTCAGAAGGTTCAAATGCTCACTGATGCTCCAGAAGGAAAAACAATGCATTAAAAGCCAGTGGTAAAAACTGAACTTGAAGAGCAGGTAAGTTTATTTTGTTTTGTCTTCTGGGAAACACTGTATCTTCTGTAGCTTCTGAAGGGCTGTACTAAATGAAAAGAAATATAATATTTAGGCAAAATAGGAAATATGTAGACATTATATTCTGTTCAAAAGTTTAGACACCTGGCTTAATGCATCGTTTTGTCCGTCTGGAGCATCAGTGAGTGTTTAAACCTTCTATGGTTGCATATGAGTCCCACAGTTGTCCTCAGTGTTAAAATATGGATCTCAAAATCATACAGTCATTGTTGGAAAGGGTTCAAATTCACAGAAATGCTAAAAAAAACAAAGAATTTGTGGGAATTTGTTCAAGACAAACAAGGGACTCATAAACATATCTCATTATCTATATTTTGTAGTTGTATCTCAGTGTTAGTTAATTGGTTTCCTTTTAGTTTGTGAGTTTTAATATGAGAATTTTATATGAGCTCATTGAATGTTGTTTTTTTTGACAAGCTTTAGAACTATTTTTTTTATATCAGCTGTACATTTTCAGTTCTTTTAATGTGAGCTTAAAGGGGGGTCCAATGCTGTTTCATGCATGTTAAGTTATTTACACTGTTAAAGAGTTGGAGTCTTATGCTAAACATGGCCAAAATTTCAAAAAACGATTTGGACGTATAACAGAGCATTTCTGTGCCAAATACACAGTTCTGGGGTTTTTACAAGTTTCTGAAAGTTTTTTTTTTCGATCATGGCTCTTCATGACATCCTGAAGGGTGGAACTCCTTGTATGGGCGTTTCTCTAGAAAGAGCGCGCCCGCACACACATCGACTAGAGTGAGCGCAAAAGCGTGCCCATCAACGTGCTTCATCCGGCTGCGCTGCTGCACAGGACTTACTTGGGAAGAATGTCTCTAAACAAGTGTGGTTTTGGTTGTAAGGCAAAGATAACTTTGCTCAGCTTCCCGAAGAACCCAGCGTTACATGAACAGTGGAAACAGAGATTTGCAAGTGTGTTTGTTGACGAATAATTTATAAACGAGGCCCAGTTTGACGGTGGATTTGCACATCGTTTGATACTGAAAGACGGAGCTATAAAAGATCCCGGTCATGATTCAGAACTGCACATGGTAAGTGAAATGGCATCAAATGTCTGTGTTTTGTTGGCAATCGGCGAGCAAGTTCTCGTCAATCTTTAGCTCCGCCCACGGCGTGCCTCCAGCTGTTTTCAGAAAGAATCCTAAAGCTGTATCTTTCTTTTGTAAATATGATAAAACTAAAGACTTTTTGGAGATATGAAGGATGCAGTACTACTCTATAGGTACTCAAGATAAACATACGATTGGGTGAAACTGTGTGTGTTATGCCCCCTTTAACTCATGATAGTTTAATTGAAACACTTTTGTCTTGGAAACCCAAAGAAAATTAAAATTCTGATCTATGGCATCACATATGTGGTAATAAGGGCATGACTTTAGATGCAGTTTAGTTTCCCAACAAAGCACTTTGCAAAACAAATATTGGAATTTGATTGTCCTGCATTTGCACGCACCGTAATCAATATGCCAGTGATGAAACATAATTTATAATCTGTTGTACCTCAGCCATATTATTAAATACCTTGAGACTAATTTGAAATCCCCTTCTGAATGCAGACAAGGATATCTGACTACAGGAAAGGCTGTCAACAGAGAGCCAAGTAATGTTTCCAAACACCTTACAGTGATTACTCAAAGTCAGTAGACTTGTTAACAATGTCATCACTTTTGTTTATCCGCTGACATTGTGTGAACCAGGAGTTTGACGTGTTTGTAGAACACGTTCATTAGTATCAGTGACAACTAAATGGTTTTTGTGTTAACATCCGCGGACTTATTGTGTTGCTGTTTCCATTTAAATGTTTACACAGAGGCTTTAAGGTAAATTTTGCCGTATCTGCTTTGTTGTGCTTCGGTACATTAAACCTGTGATTAATTATTTTTTCACTTTAGAGCTTTCGTGATCAATAAAACCAGCTTTTGAGAACTAGATGTTCTTTAGAGTAGACTTTTAAAACAAACTTTAATGTTTGTTTCAATGTGGAATGTTTTTGAGCTATGCATTCAAGGTAAGACCATCTTGATCGGACGAGCTTGGTTTCATCCCTGGAGAGAATCTCTAATCCTCCATTGGATGGACTCACCGAAGCAAAGCCGAATTGAAGGTTTCTGGGGCGTGATGTTAGGCTCCACTGCCTGTCATGCTCGCCTCTCCATGCCATCTGCATTCCTCTTTGGTCCCTGTGAAGAACGAGCAGCTTCGTTGGACCTCAGTAAACAGTGGACGGTCCCAAACAGGACCTATCGTCTGCCATAGATTGAGTCTCTGGTCTTAGGCCAGCTCAGATAATGGACTACAGGGAGCTGGCCATATTGCAATGCTGGGTAGGCCAGCTGGTGGGTTCACACCCCTGACACCAGTGACCATTGTCTCCTGTGCTCATCTGAAGCTAATTTCCTTCTGGTTAGCATAGCTGTGGTCAAATGCTAAGTAATTATATCGGTGAAGTAGCACGGAATGCAGCAATTATGTTTTTGTGAAATTTGATGGCTCTAGAGCTCATAATGATTTTCTCAGAAGACATTGTGTAGCTAATCTTTTCTTTTAAACCTTATTTTTCAGTCTTATAGTTTCAAAATAATGCCAGGGGACTCTTGAAGATCTCTAACTTTATGCCCACGAGCCTGATATACACAATAAACGAGTGACTTTCATAGTGAAGACTTATAAACATGAAGCATAAAATAAAAAGTGAATTCAAGAAAGCAGAGACTTCTCTTTGAAATGGATGAGGGCCAGTTGTTATTATCCACATTGCAGTTCTTCTAGGAGGGCTCAGCCTGACTCGATATGAACTACTGAGGCTCAGAGAAGTATTTTTCTTTTAAAAGTGTCTTTTTTTTTATTATTATTTTGTGATTTCACAGGAGTGCTGTGCATGCTGGTGTTCATTTTTACAGTTTTTTAAGCCATTGTTTTTTGTTTAATTTTTGTGTCATCATTATCACTGACAACTCCTTATTAATTCAATTTTTTAAACTTGTTTACTGCATATACTGTCTTCAACAAATATTAAGTGGGAGTGCATGAAAATGATGAATAATTTTTAGGGATGTAAGGATAGTATCAATATTGTGGAAATTAGGAAAGAAGTATTGTATTTTCCTACTGTAGTGTAAAGCAAAAATAATATACCTATGAAATTCATTTTAATTTATTTTGCGGTGCAGTTATTTTACAATATATGGCTATTATTATTATTTTTATTTTTATTATTATTATTATTATTAGTTTGGCTTCCTAAAACACCAGTGTGACTGTAATTTAGACTGGGACAGTGTATCACAAATAAAAAGAGGGTTGAGCCCCTTTTAAAGTTCAGGTACAGGTCAATTCACTGACTTTTTTTCTGACTTAAGTTTTCTTATTTAAGAACATGGGTTGGAGCTTTAAATGTTAAACTCTCAAAGTGCATTATATAGAAGAATTTAACTTGAAAATGTACAAAATACAGGACAAAAAAAAAAATTAATATCACAATAAATATTGTATTGTGTACTTCATATCACAATATTATCATATCGTTACATCCCTAATAATTATTTATATTTTTAATGATTTTCAAATCTAATTTATTTCTATGATTGCAAAACTAAATGATAAGCAGCCATTTCACCAGTCTTCAGCATCATATGATTCTTCAAAAAGTTGAAAAGGAAACCGTTATTCTGGTTAATATTTTTTGTGGATGCATTGATACATTTTTTCCTCTCCACAGGATACTTTGATGAATTTAAAATTGAAAGAACGGCATTTATTTTGGATGATAAATCTTTTGTAACATTATAAAAGTCTTGAGATCAATTTAATGCATCCTTGCGGAATAAAAGTATTGATTTCTTTCAAAAAATTGTAGGGAGTTTTCTGAATAGCATTGATGTGACATAAATAAATATTGTTGTAGAGGATGGAACATCTCTCTATAGCATCTGCCGTCTTGTGTCTAATCCATTTTTCCCTTTTACCTAGAAACATGAATCCTTATCCGCACTAATTCTGGAAGCTTAATGAATTGACTCCATATAATAGAGCTTTAAATATAAGAGTGGTGAGCCGCAAACCTTCCCTGCTGTGTTGCTTCCACCGTTGAGGCAGTGATGTATTATTCTAACGTTTTTGACCTCGAGGAGCTGTATCAGCAGCTCTGGTACCGACAGACCAGCTGCTTCCATTGAACCGCATGTTAAAATGCCCCCGCAAACACCAAAAATTAGGCTGGAGCCAATGGGCAGCATGCCTACCTCCAAAGTTTCTGGACTTCACCTTAAGTAAGCAGTTACCGTACACGGCTTGTTTCCTGATAAGCTCCATTTACAAAACTTCCCCAAAAGTTTCCAGTCCCTGTACGGACGTTTGTGTGTTTCTATCTCCAGACCTCCTGATGTGTTTTCTATTGCTGTTTCCATGAAACACAGAGGAGGATTAAGTGTGTGTCGAATTGCCCGACAGGCGCCACAGGAATACTGCCCCTTATAGGCTTTTGCGATGGCGGAAGGGATCATTGGTATAATCACATAGCTGCAGAGCTGGAAATAGGTTGTAGTTGTGACCACAGCATCCGCAGGTTCTTCTGAAAAGGTGAAGTGGACCGGCTGGCCGGCCTCAACCTCTCCAGGGATGCACACGTGGTGGGGAACGTTGGCCATAAACCACAACGCTTTTATCCGCCTCGCCCCCCTCTCAGATTCCCAAAATAAAAGTACCCGCTCTCTCTTTCTCCTCTAATCTTGGGGGGTAACGGATGACTGACTGTGCCTATCTATAGAAGGGGGAAGTGTTATTCTGGTTGTGGTCCTCCGGTTTGTGTTTGACGCTAAAGACGACACGGTAATCTGCAGACAGCAACCTTCTGTCCATACCGGCAGTTATTTGATGGATGAATTATAGCTGTACCATAAAATGCCTCGAGCTGAGTGGCATGTTCCATGCTGAGCAGATTTTAAGCTGCAGGTGCTGAACAGGAACCTGTTGTAATTTGATGAGTGAAGGTCATCTTAACCATTTTGCAAGGTCTAACTTTTTGACAGTTTGACAGTTCCATTGCGTATTTTTCACAAATCTGACTGATCCCATAGTCGTGTGCTGTTTCTGTCGGATTTCATCATTCGTGCACAAGAAGCCTTCGAATAATCCATTTTTTTGAAGTGGATGTCTGAGATGGTCTGGTTTTTAACAATAAATTATTAAAGCAGTAGAATGAATGTTCTTGATAATTCTGTTCTTGGTTATTGCTTTGTTCCAAGAATTAGTAAATTGTCTAAACTGCCTTGTCATTGGGACAGTGCCCCAGAGAGGTACACAGTTGTACTTTATCTACATTAAAGTACAATTTATGCGTCTACCTGACGCTTTTATCCAAAGCGACTTGCCACAGAGAAGCAAAAGCAATTTGTCACAGAGCCAACAACATTTGCAGTATACAATGCCATGTTTATTAGAAAGCTGGATGAGGAAACAAACTAGAGCAAAGGAGAATTGCAGAGACGAAAAATGCTTGGAATTTGCTTGGAAGTTGTAATGATGTCTTCTGCTCGGGTGGAGGTTAGCAACTCAAGCCACCAGAGAAGAGCAGGGAAAGTAAAGGTACTGGAAAGCAAATTTGTGTCTCATTGTAAAGGAATAAATTCATCCCTAATGCGAACTAATACAAATTCCGTAGTTTTGTTATTTTACCTGCATTTGGTTATACAGAGATATACCTTAGAGGGTATTTCACAAGCTGTTGAACCCACAAAGGCACAAATTTATGCATTTTTTAGACACTTACTGCATATTTGCTGTGTAAAAATATGGGTTGATTTTCTCGCTGCTCTGAACAAAAAAAGCAGACAGGCAACCTGAAAATGCAAATTAATGCCGCGTTCCAGACAACCCGTAACCCTTTTTTTTTGTCCGACCTTCTACCAGTGAAAGTGCACTGGAACGGCAGTCAAACCCGTGACTTCCCACTCGTGAACTCGTACTAGATCGATGTACTCCCAGTTCCGAGTTCTGACGTTACACAGCCTGCGAAACAACAAAGTCAGCCCTAATGGGTGCGGTGTTTATGCAAGTGGCACACGGTGGAAAAATAGAGCTTAGGACAATATAACATTGCAATCAAATTAATAATAATATAAAAATAATAATAATTCATAAATGTGCCCAGGCAATTTGGCGTGACTTGCCTGGAACGCTACAAAGTCGTGAGTCATGGTTTGAAGTGGTGATTTACCAGTTAAAAAACCTGCCTGGAACGCAGCATCATTCTCTGCCACTTGGGGTGCCTCTTGAACCAGCAGAAATAAAGTGGATTCTCTGGTAAAATTCATAAATGCTTCTTTATCAGGCATCCCTAATTCAGACTAATAAAAATTCCTTAGTTTCATTATTTTACCTGCATTTACTTATACAGAAATATACCTTAGAGCAGGGGTGCCCAATCCTGTTCCTGGAGATCTACCATCCTACAGAGTTCTGCTCCAACTCTAATCAAACACACCTGAACCAGCTAATTAATCTCTTAGGTAGCACTTGATAATTACAGACAGCTGTGTTGGAGCAGGGCTGGAACTAAAGTCTGCAGGTAGGTAGATCTCCAGCAACAGGATTGGGCACCCTTGTCTTAGAGAATATTTCACAAGCTGTTGAACCCACGAAGGCACACATTTATGCATTTTTTTAAACATTTACAACTGCGTATTTGCTGTGTAAAAATATGGGCAGATTTTCACGCTGGTCTGAACAAAAACAGCAGACAGGCAACCTGAAAATTCATTCTCTGCCACTAGGGGTGCCTCTTGAACCAGCAGAAATAAAGTGGATTCTCTGGTAAAATTCATAAATGCTTCTTTATCAGGCATCCCTAATTCAGACTAATAAAAATTCCTTAGTTTCATTATTTTACCTGCATTTACTTATACAGAAATATACCTTAGAGCAGGGGTGCCCAATCCTGTTCCTGGAGATCTACCATCCTACAGAGTTCTGCTCCAACTCTAATCAAACACACCTGAACCAGCTAATTAATCTCTTAGGTAGCACTTGATAATTACAGACAGCTGTGTTGGAGCAGGGCTGGAACTAAAGTCTGCAGGTAGGTAGATCTCCAGCAACAGGATTGGGCACCCTTGTCTTAGAGAATATTTCACAAGCTGTTGAACCCACGAAGGCACACATTTATGCATTTTTTTAAACATTTACAACTGCGTATTTGCTGTGTAAAAATATGGGCAGATTTTCACGCTGGTCTGAACAAAAACAGCAGACAGGCAACCTGAAAATTCATTCTCTGCCACTAGGGGTGCCTCTTGAACCAGCAGAAATAAAGTTGATTCCCTGGTAAAATTAATAAATGTTTCTTTATTAGGCATTACAGGTAATGAAAATGCCATCAAAACATTTCTGAAGTTGGTTCTCTTTAGAGATACACTGCCGCTCAAAGGTTTGGGATCAGTAAGACTTTTTTTTGTGGTTTTTAAAGATGTTTCTTATGGTCATCAAGTCTGCATTTATTTGCTCAAAAATACAGAACAAGCTGTAATATTGTGATAATTTCAATGTAAAACAACTGTTTTCTATGTAAATATATTTTACAATGTAATTTATTCCTGTGATACAAAGCTGAATTTTCAGCATCATTACTCCGTTCTTCAGTGTCACATGATCCTTCAGAAATCATTCTAATATGCTGATTTATTATTAATGTTGAAAACATTTGTGCTGCTTAATATTTTTTTTTTATTTAACAAATAAAAAGTTGAAAAGAACAGTGTTTATTTCAAATAGAAATCTAAAAGTTTGGGGTCAGTAATTTTTTATTCTTTTTTTGAAAGAAATAAATGCTTTTATGATAATAATGCTTTTTTAGGATGTGTTAAATTGATTAAAAAAAAAGTGACAGCAAATACTTAGAAATGTAACCTTTTATTCATCAAGAATCCTGAAAAAAGAATCACCGGTTCCAAAACAAAAAAAAAAACAAAAAAAAAAAAACACACACAGCACAACTTTTTCCAACATTGATAATAACAGTAATTAATCAGCATATTAAAATGATTTTTGAAGAATCACGTGACACTGAAAACTAAAGTAATGGCTGAAAAAAAATCCAGCTTTGCATCACAGGAATAAATTATTCCTCTGATACATTTTGGTAGCCCGACTGGAAGACACCATAGCTCCGGAACATCAGGCTAGCGATTTTGTCAGCCCTGGCAATTAGAGGTCGACCGATATATCGTTCGGTCGATATATCAGGCCGATATTTGTCTTTTTTTTTATATATTGGCTGATATCCGTGTTTAGTAGTCAGGCACGTCCGCGGGCAGCCCCGTGTTATTAGTGCGGTGGGAAGCACTGCTGTGAAGGACCCCAGTGTGGCTGGTGGATTTCAAAATCTACCAGCCACTAAATGTTTTTACCAGCCACTTTGTTTTTAACCAACAATGTGTAGCTGCATGTGAAAATTAATACTACAAGATCTACTATACTTGAGCAGTTTATTTAATCTCAAGCCTCAATAAAATACTGACATTTTCACCGAATTTTTCTATCATGATACAGAGCTATCTTCACAACTACACAACTTATAGCCCACATACTATAACAGCCTAGATATTTTATGTAGCCTAGTTTGCGCACATTGGGGAGTCGCTCTCTTAACGCCGGGTATTAAAGTTGCTTTTGAATGCGCGTGCGTGGTTTCGTTTTTACTATAGCGCGAAACTCTCGGCAGCGTAGAGCGTGCATTCTAAAATACAAGAGATTACTTAACAAAACCATTTGGGTGGACACCAACGGGATTTTGAAAAGCGAGTCCCCAGTGGAAATTACACCCCTGTGTGAGTGGAACTCTGCACCTGAGTTATCATCTGATGTGAATGAATGCCGCGTTGTACAGTATATTGAGAAAGACGCGCCATGAATTGCATCTGACAGAATGTGCACTGTAGCACGAAATACAATATATTTCTTCAAAAGCAGATTGTAAAGATATTTTAACAGACCTCTTAACGCCTGTGATGTATCGCCACATTTTTTTGAAGGTGTGCCTCCGCTAAAAGTGTATTTCTTTGTGTATTTTAACGGCAGTTCGCAACCAACGTTAAGGTGCATTACCTCCTCACGCCGTCCGGTTGAAGTATGTTATTTTTATTTACTCGCCACGGTGGCCGGTGGAAATGATTCAGTTTCCCATTCATAAAGAGTCACTTGCTTTATTCAGGAATGAATCAGCTGTTCGAACGAATCAAATGAATGATATGATTCAGTAATTAAATCAGTGTCTTGCCACCACCTGCTGGCAGATCCTTTCAGTTCTATAAATCATTTAATATTTCTGTATTCAAAATGTTGTATTCAAAACATTAATTTTAACATTAATCTCAGCTCTTAAACTTTTATGTAAATAATTAACAGTTTTTATATTATCTGTTTTATATATTTAATACTTGGTCAGTTTGATTTGTTTGGTTAACTTTGGTTAAATCTTTTATAATAATACTGTGCAGACAGTGCACAAAATCAAGCTCCGAAAGATGGTTCATTGTGTTCAGTGTTCATGATGTTAAGTTTAGAAATGATGTGCATCCACTTATCATTAGTGTGACATTTTAGCATGCAAATAAAGGGAAGAACGGCATCGGTTATAGAAAAAACCATATCGGTCGATCTCTACTGGCAATGCATTTTTATGTCTATTAGAATGTGATGCTGTTAGCTTAGCAACACACTAACATCAAACTCTTTTGAAATCATTTGAGTTGCGTCTCCAGTGTAGAACATTTCACTTCAGTCACTTATAAGACTTCACAATCATTAATTTGTATTATTTTCGACATTACTGTGCTAGTTTTATGTGACCTGTATCACTTGTGATGGGTTCCGGGTTCTCCCTACTACAGCCGGCCAGTGGGCGGGGCCAGGAGACTCATCAAGTGAACAATCTCCTCCTGTTCTTCCTGCCATAAATGTTGGGGCTGTGTTGGCGTGGTGTGGCCTGCTCCCGTTTTTTTTTTTTGTTTGTTTGTTTTGTTTGTTTGTTTATTTGGATTTCATTATTAGTTAAACTTGGTTCGGTCGGACGTTTTGGCATCATGGTCCGACCGAAATAGTGTTTATGTTGATTTTGTCATTTATGTGTTTTTTTTACTTATGTTAATAAATATTTTTCGTTGCGACTTAACCAACTCCACTTTGTCCTCCATTGATTTGTCACGGCTTTGAGTCTGGCGTGACACACTCCTCAGCCTCTTTCTTCTTGCATAATAGAATTATTTCAGCTCAAATAGCTCAGTAATTCTTGTCCATATGTATACAGTATTTATCTGGTAAGCAGGCATGTAATTAGCAGGATAATGTACAGTCAGTCAATCAGTCATTATCTCAAAATAAACCCCTTCTGGGTGATACAGTCAGGGTTATCTTGTGATAATGACCAGTTGGCTGAACATTTTACTAGCGGTGCTGTTTTAATTGACCATTTATGTACGCAGTTTGTAGGCAGTGTTCAACATTCAACATGTGTCAGTGTCATAGTGTGCCTAACACTTGTATCAAAAAGTAATTTTTCAGAACACGCTCCGTGAACATCAATTAAACTCGGTGATGATAAATGAATAGCCAACATCTTTGACTGAGTGTTTTTTTTTTCTCATATGCAATTATTCATAATAGTGAATAATTTGTTCATAGACACTATTATTATGCATTGACGCCCTGATCCGTTGACTTGAAGGGATGAGAAGTCCCTCTTGACCAAAAAGTGGATGCTTTGCTCATTAATCTACACATGCTTCAGGCTTTTCCATCTTGTTTATTAGAGAATTCATATACAGTGCTCGAACAAAGTCAACTTCAGTTATGTTTTGCAGGCCAAGCGTTTCCTCTGAGGCTGTAAATGCTAATGTCGGGTTGAAGTTTGTTTGCTCTACTTTGTTTAGGTTGTTCTGTCCTCTCGCTCTCTTACACGCTTATCGCTGTTACGCTGATGGATGGGGCCGCGGGTTTGCTGTTTAAACTGGAGATTGAGGTGCCGGGTCCATGTTTCCCTCGTTCTTTCATTCACATTCTCTCTCTCTCTTGCTCTGCCTACCTGTGTGGTCTGCTGCTTTGTCAGCGCAGAGTTGACAGGAGGCCCAGCCCTGTCGTTTGTCTCCCAGTGCCATTCGTTGTTTGCTCAGAGCTCGGAGGTCACGGAGTCAACGCTGCTTGCTGAAGAGTTTGGAGTAAACTCGATTTCCAACTGACAGTCTGAAGTATGCTTTAAGATTGTCTGACAAAACTGACAATGTGAAAATATACTTTTATTATAGTTTCACAGCAGGACTCAGCAAGACCCCTTCATAACGTGTAAGTTTTTGCCTGCTTGATTTCAGCTGGGATTTTGCTGAAGACTGCACACTTTGACAGTGTTGGTAGCTGGTGGATTATCACAGGAAATAACTTGGATTTATAACCCATTTAAAACAGTTCATTAAAAAAAAGAAATTAATTTAAATAATAAAAATAAATGTCACAGTATTGCACTTACACTGGAAGTAAAGTGATATAAAAATGACATCCTTATAAAGAACTGCTAAAAGTAGTCTCACAATTAATATGGCTATTTCTGCAACTTTACAGTAGTTTTATTTTCTTGGTGTGCATGGCTATTTTTACTTGCATTAAAAAAGCCTTAAAGGAATAGTTTGCCCCAAAATGACAATTCTGTCATTAATTACGCACCCTCATGTCGTTCCAAACCTGTAAACCTTCGTTCATCTTCAGAACACAAATTAAGATATTTTTGATGAAATCTGACAGCTTTCTGACCCTCTATGGACAGTGATGCAACTAGCATGTTCAAGGCACAGAACGAATATGTTTTGTGTGCAAAGAAAACAAAAATAATGATTTCATTCAACAATTTCTTTTCTTCCTCCTCTTGAAACTAATCAAATATGTGACCCTGAACTACAAAACCAGTTATAAGTAGCACAGGTATATTTGTAGCAATAGAAAAATATATTGTACTGTATGGTCAAAATTATCGACATTCTTTTATGTCGAAAAATCATTAGGATATTAAGTAAAGATCATGTTCCGTGAAGATATTTTGTAAATTTCCTACCATAAATATATCAAAACCGTGTTGAATCAACCAGAGGTCCCCGGCTCAAATTTTTGATTTTGCTAATTTTTTTTACTGAAGAAAGGATAACATGTATAGTAATTAGGGATGCAACGATACCATTTTTTCAAATCCGATCCGATACCAAAAATTCTGAGTTTCGACCGATATCGATACCAGGCCGATATCAGTGGGGATATTTTACCTCCAAAACTAAAGAATGTATACAATTCACTTTGTCGTTAAGATTTATTTGTTTTATGTAAAGAAAGAAATACCAAATCTGCTTGCACATTATTGGATAAAAAATGGGAAAAAAGAGATACATGCATGAGGGCAATCAAATTCATAAATTCATATTAAGATTAATGTTTTAAAAATAACATTTTAAAAACAGAAATATTACAGATATAAATAACTGAACAGATCTGCCAGCAGATGGTGGCAAGACACTGATTTAATTACTGAATCATTTCATTCTTTTGATTCATTCGAACGGATGGTTCATTCAGGAATAAAGCAAGTGACTCTCTGTTTGAATGGGAAATTGAATCATTTCACTAGATTCGTTTAAATACGCACGTTCATTCATAAACAAAACACCGCTGTGTTTGAATGGAGATGCGCAGCGGCTCAGTTGTGACTTGTTTCAGACTACTTTTGACGACGAAATAGAGCAAAATCAGGAAATAGTGTTATAGTCAGACAATGCAGGTCATTTAATAATAACTTCTTATTTATTTAACTGCTGTATTAAACAATATCTCATTTACAAAGTATTTACAAAGAAAGTATTAAAAGCTGTCACTCGATTCGCGAAGTCCTTGTGTTCTTTTGCGTGATGCTTTTGAAGATGCTTGATTAAATTTGTGGTGTTGTAATTCGAAACACTACTTCCACCTCTTGAAACTTTGGCTTTGCAAATCTTACAATTTACAGTGCTACGAGCTGCTGTATCAAGAGTAAAATATTTCCAAATCAGGGACATGTTTACCGCACTGAGGTAGACTTTGCATGTGAAAGTTCCATATGAACTCGCCTGTCACATTCACGTCACATGTGGTTGTGTAAGCAGCGCAACGTATTTTAAATGTATTTTATTTTTAAGACAATGTTTTAAAATAATTGTGTTCTTGTATGAATTATTATAGTTTTTACAGTAGACTATTATTTCTTGCTATTTATTTAATCAAACTCTGGTAATGGTATCGAATTTGGATCGGTCACGCATCACCGATATCCGATCCATTCAAAAAGCTTGGATCGGCATCGATACCGATCCAGAGTATCGGATCGATGCAACCCTAATAGTAATTAAAGCCAAAATATTAAATGTCATTGTTGAGTATTTACTGAGCAATCCACTATTTTGTAGAGGGAGGTCAAAATGGCAATTTTCACCTTAGATTCAGTTACAAGTTACGGGGGGTAAAAATGACTTAAGAAATATGGCAGCATCATAATGTAATTTTTCACAGAGATTGGTAGCTCTATTATGGCGCTTTTCCACTACACAGTACCAGCTCGCCTCGGCTCGACTCGACTCGGCTCTGTTTGGTTTTCCACTGTGTAAAAGTTGTACCTATACCGGCTTCCAGGTACTTTTTTTCGTACCACCTCCGGCGAGGTTCCAAGCGAGCTGAGGCGAGCTAAGGCGATACTAAAATGTGACGTGAAAACACAGCAGACTGCTGATTGGTCAGAGAGAATCATCACTATTCACTGCGTCATCATTGCACGCGCCAGCAATAGTATCCAGAATAACCCCGCCATTTTTAAAAAGTTTGGCCAGAGATTGCGTGACATATCCAATCCATTACATATTATGGCAACTCGGAAGAATACGCCGTGGTCAAACGAGGGGGTGCAGACAGCGGGTGTGTGTCGCGTAGAAGATTACATCACGGCAGTTTCTTGCAGCGTCGCTATGACAACCAGGTACTATTGTGGAGGTACAGGTACAACTTACACAGTGGAAAACCAAACAGAGCCGAGTCGAGCCGAGGCGAGCCGAGTCGAGCTGGTACTGTGTAGTGGAAAAGCGCCATTAGTAAAATCTGTTGGCTTTAGCAATCTTTGTTGCATTATGTGCCAATGGTGACCATTCAAAAATGGGGAAACAGCAATTTTTAGGTTTTCTCCAAAGTTTTCATGCCTGTAACTCAGGAAGTATTAAAGATATATTAATGCCCTTGAAGATATTCGGTCTTAACAAACTTTCCTTGAGGCATCTTTACTTTCAATGCCCTATGAGATTCGGTTCCAGAGATATTGAAATTTCAATATGGCTCCAGGAGTAAATTATTGAAATGTACACATTTTCAGTGGCCAAAAACCAAATGTGGGTAATTTTTGAAAAAAAAAAAAAAAAAAAGATACTACTTTTCTTTTAAAGAGGAATGTCTGAAAAACAAATAATGTAAAAACTAGACATGTATCTAATTTCTTTCCATCAAGACTGTATTGAACATACCTGTGTGAGTGCCATGAACCTTCTTTTTCCAAAGTTTGTGTGCCTATAACTCAAGAAGTATTAATGATATTGCAATATGATTTTAGATTATAGTTGTTAATCAACTTTTATTTTGGAATCTTAATTATCAAGGCTGTATATCATTCAGTTCCAGAGATATGGGCATCTCAATGAGGCTCCATGTCCAGATTGTTAAAAGTTACCAATCTTCAGTGATCGAAAACCAAATGTTGGTTATTTTGTATACAGCTGATACTTATTTTATTTAAAAAACAATGTCTAAAGAAGAAATGATGTTCAGGGTGTCCAGGGTCTCATAGTAGCACAAGATAGCAGACATTTAGCCCTTTCTGCTTCTAGTATTTGATTATCCCTTCAAAAACTTGTGTATTAAGCATCATCAGACCAGCATTGTCTGCATTACACTGAACAACATCTTATTTTCTTTGACTTGATTGATTTGATGCCCTGTAGTACTATATATAGACTTTATCACCTAACAGACATCTAATTGTCCATCTCTAGTAAACACTTAGCTATTGCCCACCTTATTTCCTTGAATCTGTAGCTAATGAGTGAGAACCTAGTTATCGACTCGTCTACTCAGACGAATTATCCAAACGTCAGAAAAGGCCAGGCTTATCAGCAAATATCACATGAAATCGACATCGGACTTGAGTGAAGCAATAGAGTTCCTATGTTCACTTGTGTTGGAGAAGAGACATTTAACGTGAATTTCTAAATATAACCTTGCCAAGATGCAGCTCTGCCAATTGCCAGACTTTTCGGAGTCAATCTCTTATTAGGCACAAATGTGTGACAGTCATTTGTTTGTTCAGAGAGCTCTTTCTCTTCGTGGAGGTGTGTGGTCTAATTTGGGGGTCTTGTTGTTTTCACACCTGCGAATGCACACAAACATTAGCAACTGTGTCTTGAAACAGCTCACTGTGCATTTTCAAGGTCTTATTAATGTAGTTATCACAGCACTCTACATGTTGCTGTTTAAAATCATACAGTGGATGAACAGAAAATAGATATTGATCTTTTTGAATTCTTAGCTTTTGCTTTCTAATGGGTTTTCTGTATAGATTGTTATGTATAGTTGAAGAAAAAGGCCTTGACCTTGAATGAATTTATGCCTCTGGCTGTTATTTGTTTGTCTTTATTAAATGAAACTTGTTTTTGAATATTTTTCTCAGCTGCTGAGGTCGGTCTGAATCTGCTGTAGGTAGAAGTGTATGTGAAGTGGATAATAAACCAGATCAAATCAGTTTTGACAGGCACTGGATTCATTCCACTTTATTTCTGCGATGCATTTTGATCTTAAAAGTTCAGCAGGTGATTCCTTGTAGGTTTTGTCTAAGCTTGGACAAGAAATATGTGTCACCTTTGAGTCTTCAACAGTCCTATTCTCAACAATTTAGAGCTCGTCTCATTAATAATTTACAGATGACCTGAACATGATTCCATCCTCTTTGCAAAATTAGATTGCTTAATCTCTCAGATAATGTCTTGGGAAAGCTAGCACAGATCTCAAGTGCAGCACAATTAAAGATGTTCAACTTATGAAAGCAACAAATTAAGATTGAAGCGAGTGGAGATAAGGTTCTTGCACGTGCATCGATCTCATTTTATGTCTTTGTAATCACTCCACCATGTAGCTTTACAATAATCCACTTAGGCAGACTTTGAACTTGGTTTTTTAATGGTTCTCAGTTGGTCTTAGAAGTATCTTCTTCCCCCACTGTTTTGTGCGACTGTTTGGCCTTTTGTAGAGTGAACTGTCAAAAACGGTAACTACTGAGGCGGAGATCACTGTGTTTTATCATGTAGGCTCCATTGATTCACAGTGGCGTGGGGTTTGCGTGATTGCATCATAGTGGATAGCAGTAGATAGCAGTGTAAATTAAATTTTTCTTGTTCATGATTCTCTTTACTTGACATTTGATCTATGAAACCCTTCCTGTATGTGTTAATTGAAGCTGTCAGAGACCCATGTGTACATGCACACGCACACACACACACACATTCACACATGCACACAAAACTGTTAAATTACAGTTAGAAATCTAGCCACTGTAATAGAATGAGAAACACATTTCAATTAAAGTATAATCAAGTGTGTCTTGCAGGGACTGGTAAAATCCTTCTACAGTTGTTTACAGTTGGGGTAAATCAAAATTTTAACAGCATTAATATGTTTTAAGTGGAGACACTGCAGGCAAAAACTGTTTTTTCATGCACCTGTCAAGTTTGAGATTTTTGGCTTTTTGGCATCCAAACACACCTTTAAGTGTTTCTTTTATAGCACTTTATCTATTTGTGTCAATCGATTTCAATTACAATCCATATTTTCTCAAAATGAGTTTTTTTTCTCCTACAGTAAGCCATAAATCTCCATTTCAGTAGCACTTACACACAACAAACTTTACATTTTTTTATTCCTGTCTATATCCTGAAGGTTTTTACAGAGGGATTTGTTCATATATATTATTCCACCCCAAAATAAAAAATATATTGTTTTCTGCCTGTTCTAAGTATTTTCTGAATTATGGAGTGATAATGAGATTCCCAAAATCCCCTCTGTAAAAACTTGTCACGCTAATATGTCAAAAACTTAAACTAGAATTTTAAAACCAATTTTATCCAATGTTTAGCTTTTTGTACTGGAAATTTAGTGCATTTTTCATAAAATGTCTCATTTTAGAAAAATTTTAATACAAAAAATGTTTGCAGTTATCAAAGTAATCAATCTACTGGGTAAGGTGATAACTATTAATATCAGTGTCTCGCCTTAATTTGGAATTTTTAGTATGTGTTTTTAATTAGGTTTTACTGAAAATGTGCATTTACTGCCGTTCAAAAGTTTGGGATCAGTGAGATTTTTTTTTAATGTTTTTTTTTTTTTATTAAATTTATTATGCTCATTATGGCTATGTTTATTTAAATAGAAATACAGGAAAAATTTTATATTTTGAAATATTACGGTTTAATATACAATAAAAAAGCATTTTTAGTAGTGATGCTCCGATTGATCGGCCACCGATCATGATCGGACGATATTGGCTAAAAATAGCTTGATCGGCAAACCCCAAAAGCGCCGATCAAAAAAGCCGATCACTTGACCTAAATTACTCGCGCAACTTTTTCACACGTGCATGCACGCAGCACAGGTAAACAACTGCAGAACGGAGCTTACCAGTGGCAACATGCAACTTGACTACTAAATTCCTTATTCGTTTTGTAAGGGTAGTCTTGTTATTGGGCATGTGACTTTGCGTGAAGTTGTGCTTGTACAGAGCGCTGACTGTAGTTTTGGCGGAAAAGTATACTTTCGGTTTCATTCTCTGATATCTTCAGTGAGTGGTAAATGTGCGTGCTTGAATGTAAATGCATGTATCTTTCTATACCCGTCATATTGCAATAATGTTACCGCTGTATGTCTGATTGCTGTCATCAGTTCATGTTGTAGTTCCGTTCATATAGAATGAGGAGAAATGGTGCGCGTGTAATTCACGTGCGTATGTTTAGCGCCATTATATCGCATCGTAATTCTAATGAACGCATATAGATGTTACTGAGGTGAATGTTTATGTTTCCTATATACAGACGGATTCTGATATATCGTATTTAATTCAGCCTAAACCACATTAATACTACCTTTTTCCTAATTGTGCAATGCTGGATAATAAAATCCTTACATCATCTTAAAAAGCAGCTACAAATAACAAGCAAAGAACATTTACATTATCAAAGAACTTCATCTATGCATGTGTTTATACCACGGCAAGTTTCTGAAGCATCCTATAACCGACTCTGCACTGCATCGCTAAAGTTAGGCGCCTTTTTGACGGATAATAATAATAATCGTCTTGCTATCGTCAAAGGCATCAGCAACAGGCGAGATCTCTAACTATCGTCGATATACGATCCTGTCGTCTATAACCCTAACTTGGTGGTTCTTCAAGATATTGACTGTAGCCTATTACTACAGTTTATTTTTTTTTTTAATATTGTTAATTTAGAGTTAGTTTCATTTCTACAAATGGTGCAAACTCTGCTAGATTATAGATAAAAGATTCCCATTCCCCTGCCATTCGTATTTAATTCAGCCTAAACCACATTTTACTACCTTTATCCTAATGACTGCAATGCAGTGTGTGTGTGTGTGTGTGTTTGTTCACTTCTCACTGCTGTGTGTGTGCACTTGGATGGGTTAAATGCAGAGGGCCAATTTCGAGTATGGGTCACCATACTTGACAATACGTCACAACTTTCACTTTCACTTTCTGTGATCGGCAGTGATCGGCGATCGGCAGATCATGATCTTGGTGATCGGTAATCGGTGATCGGCCCCAAAAATGCTGATCGGAGCATCTCTACAATGTTTGTTTGGCTATTGCTACAAATATACCCGTGCTACTCAAGACTTGGTTTTGTGATCCAGGGTCACATGTGTATAACTACTGTAATATTTAGATATTATATAATTTTTCCCATATTACATTAATTAGAATAAGGTGCTTTCAAATCTCAGAATAAATGTAATTGTTACCAGTCCGTACAAACGCATGTCTGGAGCTTTACGCCAGTGCTGTAAATTGCAGTCCTATCAATCCCTAAATCACCATCACTCTTCCAAAACTTTAGAGACAACTTTTGTGTGTGTCTGTGTGTGTGCACATGCATGCCTACAAGACAACTCAGTGTGAGATTGCTCTCTTGTGGGTATCAAATTCAGCATGTGGTCTTGAGCGTGTGCTCTCTGCACAGGACAGAATCAGGAGTAGATGGCTCGAGGGGTGGCCAAACGAATGCCGTCGGCCCGCGTGCCAGCATTGACGCAGGCGATATTGAATCGGGCATTAGCAGACTGATGACTTCAACCTGAAGGTCTCTGCATTTTGTAGCTTCCACATGGGGTTTCCAGCTCTGAATAAAGCCAGATTCTTCAATCAAGACCTTCCACAGCGTTGTCAATAGCATTGATATTAGGGGCTGTTTAAAGCAGTGAATCATGCTACTAAATGCGGAGTGCACTGTGGATATCTGCAGGAAAAAGGCACAGTAAATTAGAGGCGGTATTGTGATGAAACTAAGCGATCGATGACAGCTGACTGATTCGCTGATGTAAGTAGCCAAATGAACCGTTTCACACTTGCAGCTTGAAATGCTTCATTAGTTCCTACTGACCATTTAGTCCAGGGTCTCTGAGGCGTGACAGTAAAGCGAACTACATTTCTACTTTTTCGGAGGAAAATGCGAGGGGTGCTTACCTGAGCAAATGTCACCTACACCATCTGGTTTGTGGCCCACCCCTAAGTCTCTCTGTTATATTCTTGTGGTTTAAGACTTAGGGAGTTTTCAATAGAAAATATAGTTATATTCACATTTTGAAAATTGGCTTCCTTTCCATTTGTAAATTGGATTTTGAATTGCATTCGCCACATTCCACAAGAGGTTGAATTAGAATTTGAATTGGAATGACAAGAGCTTCTGGAAAATTATGGCTTGTTCTGTCTTGCTTGAAAAATCGCTTTGTCTCTTAAGGCTTATGAAACATTTTTTAAAGACCTTTAAAACCTTCAAACAAGGTTTTTAAGATAACATTCAAAGTTTCCCTTTTCTTATTTTTATTTCAGTTTATTTTGTTTCTGATTTGAATTAGAATTTTAGTTGTGTTGTCTGCCTTAATTTAAGTTTAAGGCCTGACCTGGGTCCCTGTATGCCAACCATTATTTTATGCCATTACTTATTTTACAATACTATACACTACCAGTCAAACGTTTTTAAACAGTAGGATTTTAAATGTTTTTTTAAAGAAGTCTCTTCTGCTCACCAAGCCTGCATTTATTTGATTCAAAGTACACCAAAACATAACATTTTAAAATATTTTTACTATTTAAAATAACAGATTTCTATTTGAATATATTTTAAAATGTAATTTATTCATGTCGTTTCTATGCTGAATTTTTAGCATCATTACTCCAGTCACATTACACTTAAGAAATCATTGTAATATTCTGATTTTCTGTTCAAAAAACTATTATTATTATTATGTTGAAAACAGCTGAGTAGATTTTTTTCAGGTTTCTCTGATGGATAGAATGTTCAGAAGAACAACATTTATCTGAAATGGAAATCTTTTGTAACATTATAAATGTCTTTATCATCACTTTTGATCAATTTAAAGCATCCCTGCTATAAAAGTATTAATTTCTATAATTTCTTTACCAAAAAAAAAAAAAAAAAAACGGCACAATCTTTACATTTTACTCTGCTGGAAATAAAGTATATTCAAATAGAAAGCAGTTATTTCAAATATTTTTACAATAATACTGCTTTTGCTGTTTTTTGGATCAAATAAATGCAGGCTTGGTGAGCAGAAGAGACTCTTTAAAAACATTAAAAATCTTACTGTCCATCTGTACTGGTAATGTATTTAGAGAATTTTTTAAAGAATTTTTAAGGTTTTTTTTTTTTTTTTGAAAGGGAAATATATTTACCTAAACTTTGTCTTAACCTGTTAACTATTATTCTTTAGATATAAATAGTAGTTTTCCCATGAACAGTTGTTCTCACAAGGACGTCTGCAATGCATCATGTTCCAGTCCTATTCCACAACTCACTCTCTCTATCACCTTTTCTATCACTTTTTCTATAAAGTGTTATTTTTAACACATCATGTTCATTCAGTAAAGGCAAATAAGTAATGATTGGATATTTTCAAGTGAATATAGACAGACAGAGAGAGCATAAAGTCATAATATGATAGAAACAAATCTGGAATTAAAATAATATTTGCTCATTTTAAATTAACAGATGGTCACTTGCAGCCAGTACGTCACTTTACTATCTCTAACAAGAACCAGCCCCTGATATTTCCAACATTGAATCACCTAATTGAATATTTACTTGACTTTTAAACTCTTTCAAAGGACATCGAAACAACATTTACAGTCTACAGTATGTATAAAACACATGTTTGCTGTGAGTGCATGGCATGCATCAGGTACTTAAGATGTAACCCTTATATTCCGCAGAAAAGCCTGAAGTATCTCCAAGCTCCTATCCAATGTCCATGCTTGAAATGGTGCTATAATTCCTGAGACCGATGCACTGCCAAATTACATGCTCCTTATGGCAAAGAAAGAGTGTGGATAAAAGGTTTTAAAGTACATTTCTCTATGTGTCACAGTTATATTTATTTAGCCCATGAGTGAAACTATTAGATGACTTATTCTTAAGTCGCGGGTCCTTTTTTTGCATGTGCAATGCAAAGCTTCTTTTTTTTTATAAATGTACTCACTAAACATGTGGAGCCCCCTCCCCCTTCCACCATCAGCTCATGATTTTTTTTAATTCATCATTGCCTTCCCAGACTCTCCCTCTGGCCAGCCAGTGCAGTTGACAGTGCTGAACTTGTATAGGCATAAAGCACAGTGATGATACGCACATTAAAGCTGCTGTATCGGCTGGGGGAGGGGCTAGCACCAGCAGCTGCTGCCTTATTGGTGGTCCGAGTGGCAGGGGAGTGGCTGAAGGGAGCACAGGCAGAGTGAGCGAGAGAGAGAGGTGAGAGCTTAGTGTTATGTTGGGAGGGAATGCCCACTAGATGCGGCTGCTGATAATAGCGCGTATCAGCACCAGAGCAGTGATTGAGAGCGCAGACGGAGAGAGGAGGAGAGCAGCAAGGAACAGCATGCTCTGCCAGAGATTGGTTAAATCACAGCAGCGTGATTGATTCAGGCAAAACGAGGATAAGGGGAAAAAAAATTAAGAGTCTCACGGAGCGCAAAATCCTGAGAGGAGAACGGGGGTGGAAGTTGGAAGGCTGTGGAAACTCATCAACTCCTCGTGGAAAGGCAGGGCTGAGGTCAGCAGGCTGGAGTGTGGGATCGAGCAGCAGCTGAACCAAGTCGGACACTGCTTGGGGGCTGGGGGTGGACACTCTTAGAGGGGTAACGAGGGTGAAGGAATACTGCTGAAACTTCAGTTACGCTCAACGTGCACCTGCTCGTGGGAGTAACGCTTCTGGATATTACAGCAAGGCTACAGGGCAAGCTGCCACATCCACTAGAGTGATTTTGCAAAGCCACTGTCTGATTGACTTGAAAGAGAAAGACTAGCACTTTTTGAAACTCCAGAGCGCAAGTTTAAGGTTCTGCTTCAGGGCTATTCTGAGAGACATGATAGAGAATGAAATAAAGAACGCGGCTTCCATTCCAGAGCATGGAGAAGTCAAGTAGTGAGGAATCCGCCATCCACCGTAGCCCCTCTGTGGACAGCCGCGACTCAGACTTTGCCCAAGCCTCCACCTCCGGACGGCCGTTCGGAGGACGAGGCTTTACCGCCGGCGCCTTTTACGGGTCCACTGGCCCACGTGCGCAACCCACTGCTCAGAGCGCGGCGACCGGCGACGACAAAGCCAACAATAAGTACAAGTCTCCTAAAGGCAGCAAATACGTGGTCTTTTATCTGGATTTATCCTTTGTGTTCCTTCTAGAGTTCAAGAAGTGCAACATGGCTAGAGGCTGCCTGTGCTGTCTGAAATACATGATGTTCGTCTTCAACCTCATCTTCTGGGTAAGTCGCTTTTTGAATTTCTTTGACTTCTGCTCTTCTGTACTGAAAGTTTGTGCTCACTTGGTCAGAATTTGGTTACTAGATCATGTTGAGTGTGGATGTCATGGTGCATGCTTCTCAAAGCGACCGGTGCCGGTACTGGGACTTTCCTGTCATGTGTTTTTCCAATGTTACGTCAGGATAGCCATGCTCTCATTTACATACTCGCTACTATTTCTGGCTGCCTTTGAGTCTCCTGGGGCACCCTGGGAAAACTGTGCCACTCTCACGGAATGGGTTTAGCTTGCGACTTTGCTTTAATGAGATGCTGTGATGTTTACATAAGAATTGTCCAAAAAGAGTCCATGTTTTGCTTTATTCACATTCCATCATAGCTCTTGGGGACTGAAGTGAGAAACTGAAATGTGACCCTGGACCACAAAACCAGTCATAAGGGTCAGTTTTTTTCACAATTGAGCTTTCCATTTATGTATGGTTTGTTAGGAAATGACAGTATTTGGTCGAGATACAGCTGTTTGAAAAACTGAAATCTGAAGGTGCGGAAAAAATCTACATTTTGAGAAAATCGCCTTCAAAGTTGTCAAAATGCAGTTTTTAGCAATGCATATTGCTATTGCTACAAATATACCCATGCTACTTAAGAGGTTTTGTGATCCATGGTCACAGATGTTCAGATAAACACTTTTAGTTAATTTATGGTGTCTCTTCTAAATTTTGCCCATGCATTTTATTCATGATATTATATGGTTGATATGTTCATTTATAATGACAGTTAGTCAGTTGCAAACCTCAAGGCCATGTTTTTGTCAATTTCATTTGTTTTTGAAGCACGTCTCAGAAAAATGGATGCAGTGGATTAAAATCTGATGGGAGAGAGTGTATGGAGGACATTGGGCTGAGTCTTTTGTGCGGAGGCACTCATGCATAAACACTAATCGCATAAGCTAACAAGGTTCGCCTCACACTCATACTCTCAGAAAGTAATATCTGGGGCATGTCTGAGTCTCTATTAGAGGTAAAGAGTCTGCCAGACCATGAAATACTTCCTCCATCCATCCACCTCTCCATCTATGACAAGATGTTTGCGTTTATATACGGTGTGAATCCCAGAGCTTCAGTAAAACCTTGTTGTGAAATGTAGTTCAGGATGGGTGGCCTGTCAGGTAACTAGAGTCCTGAGACTTGTTTTGATCTTGGAAAAGGCTTAAGTATAAAGGGAGAGAAACATGTGGCAGGTACTAGAGTTGTTCCCTGCTTGTGTGATCCTACTACCTAAAGTGACACCCCTACAGAAGGCTCTCTCACAGCTCAGCAGGGAATTAACCCTTTCCATAGCTATGAGAACAGACGGGAGGTTCCAGTCAAATGTTAGTGAGATCTAGAAATCCCTGAATTGCTCTTTGAGAGACTAAGTCTGATAATAAGGGTTAGTTGGGAGAAAGCGTCTATGCATTAGTAGTAGCAGCAAGAACTGCTTGGCCGCTGGCGACGCAGCCCCTGCTGATAGGTAATTTAGATGTTCTGCTGGGAATATTCTTTTAATGATTCTTCACACGACCTGAGTCAAGTCCCATGAGGTCATTCCTACATGGGCGGCAGTCAAAGTCCCAGAGCAATGCGTGTGCAGTTACCAGCGTGTGTGTGTGATTTAGGGTTACGACATGCCTTAGAGAGTGATGGCGATTGAAGCTTGGTGATCTCCATAGGAGAGTGTGCCTCTGTATCATGACACCCCTGGGACCGCACTTCTCTCGCTTTGGCGCTCCAGGAATCGCAAGGTTACCATTCTGTGGAACGCCGAAGCCTGTCACCTCATCCGCTTTGGAGAGCCAGGTGCTGCCGCCTGCTGCCTCTTCACAGGGCTTACGGTTGTAACCCGAGGCACTAGGCAAATAGAAGTAGGGATCTCAGGCATCTCATCGGGCTCCTGTACAGGACAGCTACAGCAGTTGCTTGTGACCATCTGGCTCATCTTTCTTAGGTGGATTAGCTTGGTTTGAGCTGGACAGCATCAGCACAGATTAGAGCATTTAGTGGGGAGCTTGGTCACACCATGCTGTTTTCCTGACGCTGTAATGGTCAGAACTCACCATGTCTAAACAACTACATTTTAATTTATGGGGAATGCATTTAATTCACCCCAGTGGTACTAAGTGGAATTGCACAAATAATGACAATTTCCAAATAGGTCTTTTTAATCTCTATTCTAATCCCTATGCTGACATGACATAAAATAAATATGATGTAGTTTTCAAAATAATTCGACTGTATTGTTATTGTAAAGCATTTTTTTATACATTAAGTTGTATCTTTTTTCTTCTTATTCTTATTATTGTTATTGCTATTATTATATTGCAATTTTGTTATTTTGTTATTCCAAATTACCTTACAAAAACTGTAGTTAGTAATGTAATCCATTACTTTACACATTTGTGACCCTTAAGCAGCACAGGTATATTTGAAGCAATAGCCAAAAATACATTGTATGGGTCAAAATGATCGATTTTTCTTTTATGCCAAAAATCATTAGGATAACCATACCATAAATATATTAAAATGTAATTTTTGATTAGTAATATGCATTTCTAAGAACTTCATTTGGACAACTTTAAAGGCGATTTTCTCAATATTTCAATTTTTTTTTTTTTTTTGCACCCTCAGATTCCAGATTTTCCATATATAGCTATTCCAGATGTATAAATCTCAATTAAAAAAAAAATAAATAAATTACACTTATGACTGGTTTTGTGGTCCAGGGTCACATTTTAGGTATCAGGCTACTTTTTGATTACTTTTTCTTTTTGAATACTTTTATTTATTCTTAACTTATTTATCAAATTTATTTAAACCATTGACATATGTTTGTACCATATTGACATTGTTGTTATTGCCAACATAAAGTGCATTAAACATAATAATACATCAAGGTATCCCAAACTGGTGTTTGTGAAGGAACCACAGGGGGTTTATTTATAATAATTAATTAAATCACAGAAAATGTTACAATAAAAAAAGTCATTTTAAAATCAATCAAACTTTTAAAAACTTGCTATATTTTATTTGTTTATATATTTTATTGTTTAAGTCAGAGAATAAACATGCAAATGTGATACTTAAATATTAAAATATTTATTTTAAAATCTCAAGGGTACTTCAAGTACATATATCAGATGAAAGAGGATCAAATGACAAAAAATGAATTTGTGCATTTTAATGTGTTTGAAAGACAAAAGCCTTCCAAAAACCTAGAAATGCATGGTTAAACAACCTACAGACTGATAAAACACATAAAAATAAATGTTCATCAGTAGTTGAAGCAATGTTGAAACACTTCTTAAAACTGAAATTGTGTGTGAATGCCGACAAAACTTAAAAACTTTCTGAATGTATATAAGCAGTAAGCTATTTTAGAAAGGACAGTTTAAAAGATGAAAAAAAGGAATTGGGGAGAATCAGTAAATTATGAATAATTTATTGCTATTGTGTAAATAATATGTAATCATGTAATCCATAAAAAGTGTAGTTTGCTTATGAGAATTTAATATGTAATTTAATCTATTTACAAGTACTTAATTTTTTTTTTGAGTCTGATTACGTAATCCAGATTACATGTAATCAGTTACTAGCCAGCTCTAATGTTATTCTAGTAAAAACCATTGTTTTGTATATTTATTTTTCAATAATATTTTTCTTTTCAGGTGACTCTCTAGCATCTGCCCCAAATGTTTAGCCCTAGTTGTCTATGCTCATTCAGCTGAAAAATTACATCAGCTCTAATTACATCACTTATTAATTGTTAATGAATATTGATTGCTAATTTTATCTCATAAATGGCGCCAACAGCCTCTCAGATTCGTAAAAGCTCACCAGATTCATTACAACCTCGTTTAATTCTGGCGAGCTGATGTAATTTGTCTGTATCATTCGAATCAGGCTGAGCCGTATTTCACAGTAATGTTTCAGTGGCTCTATGCTTTTTCTTTGTCCTCCTCCTATCCGGTTACCGTAAAACACTACAGCAGGATGCCCCCCAACATCCTGAATGCACAGCCTTATTTTGCCACCATTATCATATTACATCAAACACATTCTTATTCAAACAATACTGCCACCTCAGCAGTTTGCTCCAAAGGTGTGCTGCTCCTTATCAAAGCCGCTGCCTCTTTGTTTGCGACTTTGTAGTTATGAATTCTGAGTTTCACTCTAGGGATTGCAGGGGATTTATCTGCCATTTGGTCCAAGGTAGCAGAAGATTAGGATGCCTGTCGATTTAATCACCTGCGTTGACATTTTGAAGTTTGAAATGTTGGTGTAGGGTGGGTGCTTCTACAAAGCTCACAAAGTGAGTGGCAGTCTCAGGGTGCTTTGGGAAGGAAAGGGAGGTGTGTGTTGTAGAATGAATGAGGGGTAGAATGGAGGTCCACACTGCGGCAGTGGCACACTCCCTCCACCCTCCCTACTAGCTATGTATGTTTTCCTACAGAGCTTCCATCCAAGGTAGCAAAGCTTCTTTTCTTTATCTTATTCATTCCCTTTGTTTTCCTCAATGCTTTATAAAATCCATTTAAGAGCTTTAAACGTTCTTTGCCGCAGGAAATTGCACATTTAACAAACTTTCACAAATCTGTTCACACCTTCAACACTTTCCCCAGACAACTTTGTTAATCTGCATCTTTTATTCTCAGAAGGAACACTTGAGCCTTTTTTGTCTTCTTCTTAGAACGATATATTCTAAGGAAGGAAATAACTTCTAGTTAAGATTTCTGACTCACAAGAAGATTGTGTGCTTATTGAGAGTGAGGGTGGGATGTGATTCACATGTTCTCAATTAGATTAAAAAAAAAATGCATGACCAAGCTGTAATTTGCTCATTTAGCTTCATTAAGTAGGACCTTTTTCGGATCTTATTTGATCATATTGAATGAAGCTAAAAAATAGACATCATTATTGAACTGTATTTATTTGATCCAAAGTACAGCACAAACCATCCTGTTTTGAAATATTTTTACAATTTAAAATAACTGTTTTCTATTTGAATATTTTTAAAATGTAAGCTATTCCTGTGATTTCAGAACTGAATTTTTAGCAGCATTACACATGATCCTTCTGAAATAATTTATTAGTAGTATTATTATGTTAAAAACAGCTGAGTAGATTTTTTTAAGTTTCTTTGATGAATAAAAAGTTCAGAAGAACAGCATTTATCTGAAATAGAAATCTTTTGTAACATTGTAATAGTCTTTATCATCACTTTTGATCAATTTAAAGCATCCTTGCTAAATAAAAGTAATATTTTTTTCTTTTTTTAGCTTTTTTATTTCAGATAAATGCTCTTTGGATCTTTCTATTCATCAAAGAATCCTAATAAAATTTACTTAACTGTTTTAAATAATAATAATAATAATAATAATAATAATAATAATAAATATTTATTGAACAGCAAATCAGCATATTAAAATGATTTCTGAATAATCATGTGACACTGAAGACGAGAGTAATGATGCTGAAAATTTAGCTTTGATCACAGGAATAAATTACATTTTAAAATGCATTAAAATAAAAAGCAGTTATTTTAATTAGTAAACATATTTACCAATATTACTGTTTTTGCTGTATTTTAAATCAAATAAATGCAGGCTTGGTGAGCAGAAGAGAATTCTTTACAAAACATTAGAAATCTTACTGTTCAAAAACTGACTGGTTATGTAATCTTTAAAACAGTTTAGTGAGTGAAATTGCAGAAATGAACTCTCTCCTTTGAACACACCGTGCAGATTTATAAACTGTTCAGGAGAAAGTGTTGAAGGTAACAACAGACTGTTGAAAGTTTTAAACATAAAATTTCACACTGCAGACAGTGATTGTTACACACTTTAGGAAATGAAAGGACTGAATGAGTTCTGCACAAAGAGGACTGTATTGAGGCAATAACCGCGACAAAGAGTTCCACTTGTTTTGGTCATCACCACTGTATTGTCCTTTCCATTTAGAACCATTCTCCTATTCCTTTGGTTTTTGTTCGCACTACAAATTTAATATGAATTGAATGCGACAGATTTGTAATTAGTCCTGTTTGAGTTGCATCTGATAAAGTTGTTTACCACTTTCTTGCCTTAACATAATTTACTCACCGTCTTGCTTTTCTCCGCATCTGGGGAAAATTCTCTCAATAAGCGCATCTAGACATTCGATTTCCTGTACCGTTGTCTCTTGGCTCCTAGAAGGCCTCATTAGCTCTGGGATATGGTTGAATCAGTTGGAGATGTTTCTTTCCAGGGGGTCTGACTTTATGGAGTGGTTAAGAATCTTTATATATAATTAGTTCTGCACAACTCCACATTACTTAAATACGCAGGAATTAAAGCTATTGTGACTGTTAGTGGTCCATTTTACTCTTTATTTGTACCTTTTGTGTTTTGTACTTTCAGATATACATGTTTAACCATCCATTTGGCCTGAAGCCCAGAGATAGCAATCTGATAAAAGCCTATTCAGTAGTTGAGGCCGTAGGCAGGGTGGCCTTCATTTTAAGAGTCTGAGCCAATTCCCAGCATCAGAGCAGATCTGTTTATGCCTTTTTGGCCTCAGCTCATGGCCCAATTAAAAATAAAATTCCTCCGTAAGGGCAAGAAATCTTTTTAAAATCTCCACAACACCTTGAGAGACATATATAAGTTGATTTAATCTGTCATTTTATTTTATTTTTCTGTCCTGCCTACCCCCATGAGGAAATCCTTTTACCTGTATGAAATAAATCAAAGCAACTATGGAAACACAGACCTATATGTCAAAATCTTAACTGTTCTTGTTTAAGACCTTGATGAATGATGTGTTTTTAAAAGTACAGGGCATTCAGCACTTTCTTTCAGCATTTTATTAGCCGTTGTAATTCTGCTGAAGCGTCATGTAATGAAGGAACGAAGTATGTGCATTTTGGCTGCTTAATGCTTTATCAGAGTCTGGTAACATAAGCTTCACGTTATTTTATTAGTAGTTTAAAGCATTTACAAAAAGCATTTTTAAGACTCTTGTAAACCATATCATTCAGCTGCACATTGCTTGTTGTTGATAGGATGAAATGTAGTGGATATAGGGTGGGGGCGGAGCTTAGCTCATGAATATTAATAGGCAATATGTAGTTGTTTATCTGATTTGTTGAAAAACACACCATGTGCTTTTTTTACAATATTATTATTACTTTTCACATAAAATATATTTACATATAGTCCACAAGAGGAAGTAATAGTTGATTTACACTTGATTCTTACTGTGTTGTTACCTGAATGACCTACAGCTGTTTTTTTTGTTTTGTTTTGTTTTGTTCAGTGATAGTTGTTCATGAGTCCCTTGTTTGTCCTGAACAGTTAAACTGCCAGCTGTTCTTCAGAAATATTTTTCACGTCCCACAAATTCATTGGTTTTTCAGTGTTTTTGTGTATTTGAACTCTTTTCAACAATGACTGTATGATTTTGAGAGCCATCTTTTCACACTGAGGACAACTGAGGGAGTCCTATGCAACTATTACAAAAGGTTCAAATGCTCACTGATGCTTCAGAAGGAACAGTGTTGTTTTCGTCAACGATGACGATGACGAAATCATTTCGTTGACGGCACTTTTTTTCATGACGATAACGAGACGATGACGAGATAAAAATGGCTCGTTGATGACTAAAACATGACGAGACGTGTGTGAGTTTTCGTTGACGAGACGAGAATAGACGAAAATGTTAGTGGGTTGTCCGTCAGACGTTTAAAATGCATGACATTTCCGCTTATTGTGCATGCCAATTAAAACTTAAAAAGTATCTGACGCTATGGCAAGCCGTTTTAGCATTAAATACTCTTTGCTATACTAGTATGGCAAGCCGTTTTAGCATTCCATCCTTGTTTGTCTTTTATGTTCTAAAACATTCCTTCATTATTGTAATTATTGGTGAAAATAGTCGATCCGGAAGCTCACATTGTGTTGAACTATAGATCTGCTATTTTCAGAACTTATAAGTGACACTACCCAACAGCAAAATACTTACTGACCTACATTAATTTGATAAAAGACTACTTTTTTCCCTTTTTTTTGACTAAAACTAGAATAAAACCTTTTTGACTTTTCGTCGACTAAAATTGGACTAAAACTATCACATATAGAAGTGACTAAAATTTGACTAAAACTAAGAAGCATTTTAGTCCAAAAGACTAAGACTAAGACTAAATCTAAGCTGGTTGTCAAAAACAACACTGAGAAGGAAAAACGATGCATTAAGAGCCAGGGGTGAAAACATTTGAAAAGAATGAAGATGTGTACATTTTTCTTATTTTGCCTAAGTATCATATTTGTTTTGCCCTTCAGAAGCTACAGAAGGTACTTACATGTTTCCCAGAAGATAAAATGACTTCAGTTTACCCTGGTATTTAAATTCAAAAAGTTTTCACCCCCGGCTCTTAATGCATCAATTTTCCTTCTGGAGCATCAGTTGCCTAAGAGTCCCCTCAGTGTGAAAAGATGGATCTCAAAAAAAAAAAAAAAGAATTTGTGGGACCTGAAGGATTTTTCTGAAGAACAGTGGGCAGTTTAACTGTTCAAGACACACAAGGGACTCATGAATAACTATCACTAAAAAAACAAACAAAAAAAAAAAAACCACACACACAGCTGTGGATTATTCAGGTAACAACACAGTATTAAGAATCAAGTGTATGTGTAAACTTTTGAATGGGGTAATTTTTATAAATTCAACTATTATTTACTCTAGTGGACTATGTAAACATATTTTGTGTGAAATATCTTATTCAGGTCAGTACTAAATGCCACATGCTTTTTTTTTTGTAAAATAGTTAACATTTTGCAGAATTTACAAGGGGTGTGTAAACTTTTGACCTCAACTGTTAATGACTTCAGAAACACTTTTTATCTTTATTGTCTTCATATGAGATTTTTCTGTTTCTCACCTAAAAGAATCATTATCTCCCAAAAGGTATGAAAGGTGAACTTGCTGTAGCGGTTTTTAAAAGTGTGAAACGTGTCAGGCAGGTGCAAACGCTCTCTTAAAATAATTTGCTGTATTCCGGTCTGTTTATGGAGGGCATATAGCATCTCATTAAAATGACTGTTATATATTGTTTCATTTGACACCATCATAATGCTCCATCAGTGTTAATGCAGTTACCTCATGGATGCTCATTCAGGACACCAAATGAGCACCAAATGTGTGTCAAAATGAGTGCACTCTTATTGACTTTTATGGCATGCTAAAAATAGCAGGATTAAATGTGCAGCGTAGCAGTTTGAATCTAATATTAATTTAGCCTACTGTTTTCTTGCTGAAAGAAAGAAAAACAGATGATTTTAGCATGAAAGACGGTCATATGGAAGATGTCATGGCTCATCAAGAAGCATTTACTCTTAATGACATCATAGTGCCTCTGAGGACCACAAACCAGCTGAAATGAAAGGCAAAGAAGCGGCCCGCTGCTCAGAATGAGGCTGTTCGTATATTTGTATGTATTCATTTGCAATTTATTGAAATTAACTGACCATGCTCCGCTTTATTGTGAGGTAATATCGCATCTCTGACTCACAGGCTACTGGGTAAATTCCCGCATGTTGGTTTTGGAGGTAGCTGAGACGATCATCATTATGCCATGTGACTGTGAAGTGGTTTGAAATGGTTCCTTCAAAGTCATTCTTGATTTAGTCTTTCATAGATCATTCCTGAGTGGGGAAACTTTCTCCATCCCACCCCCAGCTCAACCCCTGGCAGAAGAATCAATGCTAATCTTCACCTAACCTGTGAATTAATGCAGATTGCAAGAGTAGCATGCCCCAGTCAGCACTTTCCCTGTCACCCGCAAGCAAATTATGCAGGAAATCAATGCCAACATGTCAGATCGTGCCCAACTCTCCCATCTTGCACCTTTCGCCTGGTGCTGGAATATGACACCAGAGCTTGTCGTGGTTAGCGCTGTGCTGTTTAATTAACAGTAAAGAGGATACTTAATGGGCCATCAGCAACTGGGGAACTGCATTTTTAGAAGGGTTGTGCAAAATTCA
>NC_133371.1:37697041-37721073 GCF_049309525.1 Garra rufa
TATCTATCTATCTATCTATCTATCTATCTATCTATCTATCTATCTGTTGTTCTATAGTTTATCTATCTATCTATCTATCTATCTATCTATCTATCTGATGTTCTATAGTCTATCTATCTATCTATCTATCTATCTATCTATCTATCTATCTATCTATCTATCTATCTGTTGTTCTATAGTTTATCTATCTATCTATCTATCTATCTATCTATCTATCTATCTATCTATCTATCTATCTATCTATCTATCTATCTATCTGTTGTTCTATAGTCTATCTATCTATCTATCTATCTATCTGTTGTTCTATAGTCTATCTATCTATCTATCTATCTATCTATCTATCTATTGTTCTATAGTTATCTATCTCTCACTCTATCTAGCATTGTTATTCTATCGTTGGTTCTGTCTGTCATTCTATCTACCTTTCTTTCTATCTTTCTATCGTTCTGTAGTTCTCTATCTATCTATCTATCTATCTATCTATCTATCTATCTATCTATCTATCTATCTATCTATCTATCTGTTGTTCTATAGTTTATCTATCTATCTATCTATCTATCTATCTATCTGATGTTCTATAGTCTATCTATCTATCTATCTATCTATCTATCTATCTATCTATCTATCTATCTATCTATCTATCTATCTATCTATCTATCTATCTATCTATCTATCTGTTGTTCTATAGTTTATCTATCTATCTATCTATCTATCTATCTATCTATCTATCTATCTATCTATCTATCTATCTGTTGTTCTATAGTCTATCTATCTATCTATTTATCTATCTGTTGTTCTATAGTCTATCTATCTATCTATCTATCTATCTATCTATCTATCTATCTATCTATCTATCTATCTATCTATCTATCTGTTGTTCTATAGTCTATCTATCTATCTATCTATCTATCTATCTATCTATCTATCTATCTATCTATCTATCTATCTATCTATCTATCTATCTATCTATCTGTTGTTCTATAGTTTATCTATCTATCTATCTATCTATCTGTTGTTCTATAGTTTATCTATCTATCTATCTATCTATCTATCTATCTATCTATCTATCTATCTATCTATCTATCTATCTATCTATCTATCTATCTATCTGTTGTTCTATAGTCTATCTATCTATCTATCTATCTATCTATCTATCTATCTATCTATCTATCTATCTATCTATCTATCTATCTATCTATCTATCTGTTGTTCTATAGTTTATCTATCTATCTATCTATCTATCATCTATCTATCTATCTATCTATCTATCTATCTATCTATCTATCTATCTATCTATCTATCTATCTATCTATCTGTCTATCTGTTGTTCTATAGTTTATCTATCTATCTATCTATCTATCTATCTATCTGTTGTTCTATAGTTTATCTATCTATCATCTATCTATCTATCTGTTGTTCTATAGTTTATCTATCTATCTATCTATCTATCGTTCTATCATTCTATCGTTTTATCGTTCTATCGTTCTATCTATCGTTCTATTGTTCTATCTATTGTTCTGTCGTTCGATCATTCTGTCAATCATTCTGTTGTTCTATTGTTCTATAGTTATCTATCTATCGTTCTATCTATTTATCATTCTAGCTATCGTTCTGTTCTATCATTCTATCTATCGTTCTGTCGTTCTATCTATTGTTCTATCCTTCTGTTGTTCTATTTATCGTTCTGTCGTTCTGTCTATCATTTTTTCAATCTATTTATCATTCTGTCATTTATCTATAATTCTTCAATCTACCTTTTTATCTATTTATTATTTTGTCTACCTTTCATTCTATCTATTATTCTGTTGGTTGTTCTGTCATTCTGTCTATTGTTCTATCTATCTAGATCTTTTGATTTCTTGTTTTATCATTCTATCATTTTTAAATTTTATCATCCTATTATTTTACCGTTTTATCTTTCTATCATTCCATTTTTCTTTCTATCTAATCATTCATTCTATTGTTCTATTATCATTTGTCTCTCTGTAAGGCCTATAAACCTTATACCTTGAGGCTTTTTAAACATTTTTTAAAACTTTTAAACATATTTTGAAATGCCACCATTTAAAAAGTCAGTTTTTTTGTAATTCTATTTCCCAAGGAATTAGAAATCAGTAAAAAAAAAAAAAAAAAAAAAAATCAATTTAATTTTGAGTAGCACCTGTCTTTGGGGTAGTCTTACTAGTGACCCAAAGCATGCATGTCAAGCCTCCCATTCAAACATCCAGCAATTTTCTTTTGGGTGTCTGTTGCTAAAGCACTGATGGAAAAACCTCACGTAGAATTTATCTCCGCCATCTCCACCTCCAAGAAAGGTCCTCCAGAGGGCTCATTCAGTCGTTAACAGAATCTTCTCTCCATATCCCTTGAGCACAACCTCAATTGGCTCTATTAGATGTGATTGCATTTCCACCAAAACCTCAAAGGCCTGGATACGAATTTTGTGTTGGGATCCACTTATTTTTTTAGAGAGAGAGTGAAAAGCTCTCTCAGAATCAACCCACGGCAGTCCGTCCGTTTTGGCTCTCTGGGACATCATGCATTCAGGAGACAGGTTTTTGCACAGCTTTTTGATAAGGACCATTCTGTCATCTTGTGTGCAGTCTGGAGTGAGTTGTTGTCACCGTCGGAATGAGAATAGACTTGAGTCCAAGCTCAGCATGGATATGGGCCCTCTCCAGACAGAATGCTGGAGTGCCAGACACTGCGGTGTCAGTCTTGAGTAATGAAGACTATATGAATGGCTAAATCATTATTGTGGTCACTGATTTATCATTTCGTATAGACCTTCCGTGTTCTATTTAACCGCCTGATTGAGGTGCATTAAGGATAGGAAAGTTAAATCAAACGCACTCCAGGAGGTAAAAATTACCTGGAATGAATCATATCTCTTTTTCCGTGATTATTATAAGTGGGATAATTCTATTAGGCAGAACTTGCTAAATCTTCCCCACTTTAAAGCTTATGTCAATCAACATGATTGTCATGAAGTCCCAAGGATGAAACTTCCAGATGTCTCAAATGATTCTATATTTTAATTGAAAGCTGAAGGTTTGCCTATGCAGTGGATTGTGCTTGACTATAATGCAGCAGCCTGAAATATGTTGAAAATCTAAATTCTGCAACATGATCTGAGCTGTTTTTGTTTTGTAACTGACCTTGCACGTCCTCATCAAAGCCCAAGCATTTCACCGCCTTGTCATTTAATTCCAAATCGAAATTACGCTCAATCAATAAAGCCCTGCATAAAGCGACATTGTGGTTTGGATATGCACTTCAAAAATGATGGAAATGTATGTTTTTCAGCTGCTGCTCTCTCTGAAGGAGATATACAGTAGTGGAAGCATACAGTGAGGTTGCATTTAACAAGATGTTGTCCATCACTTTATGTACATATCCAGGGCTTTTAACCCATGAACAATGGATCATATAGCTTTACTGCAAATAAGACAGATGCCACGCATTTAACTGCAGGATTAATTGATTGAAAACGCTCTCTTCCTCCTAACAGATGCTCCAGTTGCTCGTATTTGGCTTTTAAAAGCGATCAGGTGTGCATAAAGGATGATTCTATTTGGATGACAGGCACGACCCAACGAGTGCCAAAGAGCAGCATGGGGTTTCATCAACTAATATGGGAATGCAAAACCACGAATGAGCTCACACTCAAGTTAGTTTGGAACTAACCTCTGCACTACTTGACACCCACATAATCATGACACCTGAAAACATTTTCGAAAATCTGAAAATATTTGCATTTCATTGCCTGAATGCCTAAAAAGATTTGTGAATGTGTTTTGTATTGGTCTCTTTGGAACCTTTGCCCTCCAATGTTATTTTGCTATGCTGATATTAATCGCTCATGCTCACTACCGATGGTAGTCTTTTAAAGCCTTTGGCTTTTTTTTCTGAAAGGTCTCTGGAAAGACTCTGAAAAGACTTCTGTACAGGCTGTATCCTTCTTTTAAAGTCACAACTCTCAGCACAGCAGTGTGTTTATGCTCTGAAAAACACTGGATCTTTTTGTTCCCTTTTAATTTATCATGTTTTGCTCAATCGGAATGAGACAGCAGGAAAGCGCTTTGGTTTTTTAAAGGAAATGGGTGGCCGTTTCAGTAATTAACCGATCAGAGTGACAGAATTCACTTCATTCTTTTATCAGTTTTTCATAAAGGTGCTTCATACTTCCATAAATCGTCCTTTATTAGAAAACAATTTGCCGCAAGCTATAAATGACACATCCTCACCAAGAGACTGCACTCATTTGATTAGACAGGGAAGGTGTGTTTGTAATTTGTGCTGGTAGAATGCACATCCTCCATAAAGATTTAATGATGTTGATAAAAGTTTGGAGTAAAAGAAGAACAATAGCCGGTTGATTAACAGAAACATCAAAAGCAGCTTAATTTGCTCTTAAGAGTGAAGTGGTAAGCAGAACTTTGCTGACTGTACTTTTCAACCCTGATTGCATGGTGTTATTTTAACTGTAGGCAATTTCACTAATTATCTCAAACTGCTCATTAGGTTGTTTGGACTGTATTGGATGTTTGACAGAATTGCATTTATTTAATTAAATATGCAGAAATTAATGGGGGAAAACAGTATAGTATAAAATATTATTACAATTTAACCTGTTTTTGACCTGATTTAAATATACACTATTTTGCCAAAAGTGAAAAGGTTTGACCACTTTAGTAATTTCCATGAGTGAAATCTTAATGTTTAAGCATGTAATGATATTCTAAGGAATTGTGTGCTTCTAATTTTATAGCAACAGTTTGGACAGGACTCTTTCTATTCTAACATGACAATGCCTCTGTGTATATAGCAAGGTTCATAGAGAAATGATTGATTCAGTCAGTCACTGTGGAAGAACTTGACTGTTCTGCATTAAGCCAAGTCCTAATCCCAACTGAACACCATTGGTTTGACTTTAAATGCAACCTTGAGCCAAAAACTCACCAAACACCAATGACTTGTACTTGCACTATATGGACAAAAGTATTGGGACATCCCTTTCTTTAGAACAGGCAAAGGCACTTCCAAAACTGCTGGAACAAAGATGAAGGAATTCATGTATTTAAAAATTGTATTTCCATCTCTGTTGCACCAGTTTTGCAAGTGTCTAAAGTGACTGTACTCTTATGTACAAGTCATTAGTGTTTGGCGACGGGTTTTTGGCTCAAGGTCTGCATTTAAAGTCACACCAATGGTGCAGAACAGTCAAGTTCTTCCACACTGACTGAATTAATAATTTCTATTTGAACCTTGCTTTATACACAGAGGCATTGTTATGTTAGAATAGAAAAGGGTTGTGTCCAAACTGTTGCTATAAAATTAGAAGCACACAATTCCCTTGAATATCATTATATGGTTAAACATTGAAATTTGTATGCATGGAAGACTAAAGTAGTTAAACCTGTTTATTAGAAGGGGGTGTCCCAATACTTTTGGCAATATAGTGTATTATAAAATCCTGGACCAAAAAAGCAGGTGTAAGTAGCATGGGTATATTTGTAGCAATAGGCAACAATACATTGTATGGATCAAAATGTATGCCAAAAATCATAAGGATATTAAGTAAAGAACATGTTCCATGGAGATATTTTGTGCGTTTTCAACTACACATATATCAAAACTTATTTGTTTTTATTAGTAATATGCATTGCTAAGACCTTGATTTGGACAACTTTAAAGGCTATTTTTCCATATTGATATATAGATTCTAGATTTTCAAATAGTTGTATCTCAGCCAAATAATGTCCTATCCTAACAAACCACATACATGCCAATTTCATCAATGAAAAGCTTATTCTGGTTTCAAATGATGTATAAATCTCAATTTTAAAAAAAAATACCCTTGGTTTTGTGGTACAGGGTCACATTTATTTTTATGATGGCAGTGCTGAATTTCCTTCAGAAGTCATTCTAATATGATGATTTCGAGTTCAAGAAGCTTTCAAGCATTCTCATTTTCTTTGTTAGTCCATCATGCGTTTTGATTGCACACATTGTCCTTTCACCTTTATCATTACCGAATGTGATGTTACAGCTCCAAAAACGAATAACCAGTGACCAAAGGTCAGCGAGTACATCAGTGAGCACCAACCTTAACATAGGCAAATGGCCTGGATAATTGGGTCAATAGCAATTTATGATGCCATTCTCCAGAAATATCAGTGGACAGCTGGGCAGGATGTAACTAGAGAAGCTACAGGAAAGGGCGAATGCGATGTAAAGTCATCCCGCTGCCTCACGTGTGCTCAATTGACATATTCATCACTGGCCTTGAAGCGTTTGCTTCTATATGCATGATGGAAAAGAGCCCTCTCCCAGAGTGACCATTGAGCCTCACAGTAACTCTGAATGTAATGAAACCGCTTCGCCAGCGAGAAAGAGATGTGAGTAACACTGTAACTTGACACAAATTCTTAAGAGCATGTAAAAATCCGGTGGAGAGATGACAGAAATACCTTTTTGAGCTCCCATCAGCCAGTCTGAATATTTCAGGGCAACGGTGCTTTAATAGCATGGCAAAGCTTTTGCACGACACTACAGGGAATTTCTGGTTAAACACAGTCATTTCAAGCCCTCAGAGTGAAATCTCACTTTGTTCTAGAGCTTCTGTCTAATGTGAAGCTGCAGAAAGAGGAATATTCAATTGTTTTGTGTTTCTTCTGCTTAATTTGGAGAAAAAATCCCTCTCTGTCAACAGGGCTGATATTCATTTGAAATATTTATTTATTTTGGACTGTTTTATCTATGTCCTTACTGCGCTTCTAGACCTTGCACATGGTAGTTACGTTGCTGTCAATGCAGGCTCAGAAAGCTCGAATTTCATCAAAAATATTTTAATTTGTGTTCTGAAGATGAAGATTCCTGGGTGCATTCTTTTCATCTAGCAATCTGCCAGGACCTTACGTGGTAATGTAAACATCAGTCTACTAGATGGTTCGCTGGAAGCGCTCGTAAGTGTGGCTACACTTTGTAAAACCGAAGACAAAGCTACCGCTGCACGCAAACTTTATCTTAGAGACCTGCAAGGGACGGATTTTTTTATTCCCGCGCCCGCCCGCTCCAGCAGAAATGTATGTTATTTAGTCCCACTCTCGCCCGCAAAAGCCCACATTAAGTAACTTATACCGCCGCGGGAAGACAGGTATCTACTTCATTTCTTGGCTGCATGAAACAAACCCTCCCGTTAATGTAAAGGCAAAGATGATCAGGGTAATAGTAATGTACATTAGGCACGCATAAGTCCGCTGTTGATTCACAAACTATTCATGATTTCGGGGATCTGATCCATAGTATTTTTGCGTGAAATTTCAAAATATTTGCATAGTTGTCAAAATGAATGTCCTGTAAGTGTTTTATAATGAATGCTTACCCATAGAGGTGGATCTTGTAAGGGTCAGTGGTGTTTATGCACATATGAGCACCAGCATCAACAGATTTAGAATGTATTTACTGTATTTTTCATTTATATGTTTATTTTATAATAAATACGAACAGTAGATATTCAGTCAGTCCAGTTCAAAAGGACAGGTTTAGTGAGTGGTATTTTGGCATCTCCCTGTTGTTTGGCAGGTTCACTTACTTAAGAAAGAGTACTCTGAAGTTGTGAAGAATATCTGCATTAAATAATTCAGGAGCTTTAAATCTGTATATGTATATACATGTTAAAATGTTAGAGCAAAAGGTTTTCTTTTAAATTCAAAAGTATAGCTTTAATTTAAAGTTTGTTTGATTTTTTTTTTATAACATGAAAAACAAGAAGGCAAAACAAATGTTTTGGTTAATAAAAAAGGTAAAAAAAAATAAACACCTTGTCAGGCATAGGGGGGCCTTGCAAAATTTACCCGAGAAGGAAGGGGGCCCCAGTATAAAAAAAAAGTTGAGAACCCCTGTAATAAAATAATATGTTGCAAGCAAGCACTGAAAATAAACATGTTTGATATATTAATGTTTGCCTTTTGTTGTTGTTTTTTTTTTTTTACTAAATTGGAATCGAAACTGGGAATCGAAAAGAATCGGAATCGATTAGTGGAATCGGAATCGATAAAATTCAAACGATACCCAACCCTACTGCTACCTTTACTTCTTAAGAGGATCATCTTGTTTAGGAGGCCTTGGCGAATTTGAAAACCTCTAAAACAGGTTGACAGCACTGAATTGGAACGGTTCCGTAATCGTTTCTGTTTTTGCTTTACCCACAAAGGCTATTGTGTAAATAAGTTGGACAGAAACGGCTCAGCAGACAGGAGGAACAACACCAAATGAGCGGGAGCATATCAATACGGCCTTGAAAACACATATGTATTGCTCACAAGTGAATTGACTGAAGGTTTAAAGAATCCTGAACAGCATTACAAATGAATTTGGCAGATGCATGTGGTGGCATTTTAAATCCAAAGCCTGACACGGTGGGGCCGCTTCAAGGAAGCACAACTCATATTTATGCATGAACATGGGCTATTCAGAAGGTCAAGTATATGTTTCTAGCATCTTTAGCCCTTGATGTGCCTGAAGGGAGTGAAATCTGTCTGGTCAGTAAGATTTCATGCAGATGTCAGTTACTTTGTGCTTTAGCCTTGAATAAAGGTGGTTTTTCTTCACAGTGGCCTCCGGAATCCCTCTGATAATACACATTGTCTGGCTCACCGTCTTTGTGTGGCCGTTTGATCCGTTAGTTGAGCAGCAGGAAAGCTCCTGAAAGAAAGGTCACGTGACGTGAGAGGACGAAATTAAGGTTTATACAAAGAAAGCTTTTCACAGGCCTTGTTCAAGTCTTTTTGCAGCCTTGGTGACCTATTCTTAAAAAGACCACGAGTATGTCATGTGCCCAATGCCCTGGGAGATGAAGCGATTGCCCTTTTTGACTATTTTGAGTAACAAGCAGCCCAAATGCGCACTCGCAGACTATGATAATTGGAGGCACCTGGCTTAGTACGTTATTTTGGTGTTTGCATCAGGACTGTACGCATGTTTGCGCTAGAGTTTCTCATGCTGTAAGACCATGTCTACCAGCTAGAAAAGAAACATTTGTATTGGGAATAATACCTAAGGCATTGATGTTAGTAGAGAGTAATCTGTTTGACCAGACTGTTGTTAGCATAAGGTGACTGGCAGACTTTTACTTGATCACATGCTTTGTAAAAACCCTCCTTGTCCGCTTGATAAAGTGCAGAAAACCTATAGAATGAAAATAGCCTCTGCAGCTTCATAAAACACTGGTACAAGGTATATTTTCAGCTGTCTGGGCTCTCATGGAGCGGCATACAATGAGTACTAGTGCTATTAAGTTTAGCCATACCATTTAAATGCTAGAGCTTGATAAAAAAAAAGCTCTACAAAAGTTCATAGCATTTATTAAGCCATTGACTATTACAGAAGGTTCAAACCATGCATTAAGAGCTGAAAAGTAAATTTAACTTATTTTGTCTTCTGGTAAACATGTGAGTATCTTCTGTAGCATCAGAAGGGCAGTACTAAAAGAAAAAAACATAATGCATTGTTTTTCTTTCTGGAGCGTTGAGTGAGTGTTTGAACCTTCTGTAATAGTTGCATATGAGTCCCTCAGTGTGAAAAGATGGATACAGTCATTATTGGAAAGGGTTAAATTACACAAAAATGCTGAAAAACCAAAGAATTTGTGGGACATGTAGGATTTTTCTGAAGAACAGTGGGCAGTTTAACTGTTCAGGACAAACAAGGGACTCATTTGAACTATTTCAGTATAAAGAATGAAGAATTAAACTATTATTTTCTCTTGTGGGCTATATGTAAACGTCTATTATGTAAAATCCGATCAGTACTAAATAAAAAAAAAAACATGCTTTTTGTATGATCCCTCTTATTTTGCTAATATAATTACAATTTTGCAGATTCTGCAAAGTGTATGTAAACTTTTGACCTCAACTGTATGTAGAATATTCTTAAAATGTGTTTTTGCACCTGTTTCGCTTTTGTACACAAGTCTTATTTGCAGGACGCAGGACTTAAGCTGCCATTCCCCAAAGATGAAGTCCATAATAATATCGTTAGTATGCTGCATTTCTATCAGTGCACTCTCTGACTCAGAATCAATTTTTTATAAAATGTGAATTGATTCTGAGTCGTTAAGGTAAAGAATTGTGATGTAGGTTTGATTTAAGGTATCATTCATTTCAGTATCAATTATTATATGAAAAGGCTTTGCACATTAAGCTGTCAATATTATCTTTTCAGAAGGATACTCTTTATGTTGTGTACTAACTAAATTGATCCGGCTATTCATAACATGTGCAGTATGTTGGAGTACCTGGTTTTTTTCATGTCCTCTCAGTGCAAACTTTTCTCTGTGTCATTTACCAGCATTCATTACATACAGACAATAGCACAGCCGGTTTCAGGGACATCGTACAAACACTAAATAGTCTCATTGGTGTCTATGACAATGCAAGCTGCTTCTCCATTCATAGTAATGGAATGAAAACCAATAGACCTGGATTATGGTGCAGAAACAGCACTTTAGCACAGGATGACAGTTGCTGTACGACGCTGAGCTGTAATCCAGTGGGTGTTTGGCGAACGTCTGCATGCAGCCTGATAAGTCAACGGAACATGGATCAGCCTGACATAGAGCCAGTAGGGCTTATTGTTCTCACAAGCCAGATTTATATATGCCGTTATCAGTGTATCCTGCTCAGTTTGTGTGTATAGGCCTATGCATTTATGTGGGTTTCCAGTGACAATGACGTGCGCTCCTCTGGGGCACATGTGTTCGGTGTGCATAATTACTATATGTGATTCACCTCTGTGTCATTAGAGATTAGTATTTCTGCTAATATTAGCTTAAAAAACACTGACTACTGGAAAGTAAAAAAAAATCCATGTGCATGCCAGTCCCAGGAGCCTGTTCCTAGCTTCCTAGGTGGAATCCCTAAGTGGATTTTACCCACAACTGCTTCTCTAAACATGGTACTCGTCAAGCTTAGTAAACATTGCTTGCCAGAGAAGCATAACTAGTGGTGTCGTAGGCCAACCTTTAATGACAGAACATGGTAGTCGCTTTCAGTACCCATCTGTATTGTATATCGATTTACTCTTGAGATGCTCCTTCAGCATGTGAAGTAGCAGCAGATGTCTTACACCATCCAAATAATGTTTTACAGCTTACTGAAATGCCGCTATCGTTTCTCCTCGCTCTAAGCCCAGACAGAGAGATGTGGTCTGGGGACAGAGAACAGTTTAATTGGGACTTTTGTGTTGGAAATATAACGGAATAAAGTCTCAGGAGTTCAGCTAGTTTTTGGGTCAATGATGAGAGTGGCTGGACTTCAATATGTTGTGAGTCTCAGTGTATGTTAGCACTATCACTGTAAAAAAAAAAAAACTGTTTTTTTTTTTTTTTTTTAGGTTTTACGGTTTTAACTTAAATTTACAGTGAAATACCGTAATTTCATTAACTGATATAATGTTAATATACCAACCTATTGAAGTACTGAAATCTGTTTTGTACCTTTCTAATACACTGATAACCACCAAATGCAGGTGGTGATGAGAAAATCACATGATGAACCAAAGCCAATCGCAAGCAGTTTTTTAAATACTAACATACCTGTATATAGAAGGTGCTCAGTGTCATTCATGCAAACACTAACACCATCATGGTAACACAAATGATTCTGAAGAATCATTTGACATTGAATACTAGAGTAATTATGCTGAAAATTCAGCTTTGCCTCATAGGAATTCTATTTTAAAGTATAGTAAACTAGAAAACCACTATTTTAAATTGCAATAATATTTTACAATATTTCTGATTTTTCTGTATTTTTTATCAAATAAACAGCCTTGTTGAGAGGCTTCTTTAAAAAATATATAAAATAATCTTACTGATCCCAAACTTTTGAACAGCAGTTTACTTTTAGTTCTCTTTATAAAGGTAAAAAGTGCCTAAGTAAGAAATATTACAAATATTCATGTAAGACCTGATAGAGCTCTTGTGTAAGTACACGTTGAAGCCCGTATTAGTAGCTAAACACATAATCAAATTAGCAAAAAATATTTAATAAAAGAGCACAGGTTTGTAAATAATGGGTGTTTTGAATGACTGATTGAAAGTGCGTCACTGGAGAGTCATGCATTTCGTTCAGTGTTGTTTGTGAGGTAAATAAAAGTAAAGTGATCCTTGTGATCTAAATCTGCTTATTTGGCTGACGCATGGAAACATGATGAGGCAAAGCTTGGTGGTTTCAGAGTAATCTGACATTTATATTCGTACCCTGTTTGGTGAGGTGGCCTATTTGTGGTTCTGACCAGCCTGGCGTCCTGCTTATGGTGCTGATAGTTGGTCGGGTATTAATAGCAGAGGAGCCAGCTGATATTTCCTGAATCCTGTGTGGTTTCTGACAAGCTACAAGGTCCAATATCATCAGTCCTCATGCGGAATATAACGCCCACGTAATGTTTGTCATATTATACCAGGGGATGAATCATCAACAACAGCCACTTTACCGACTGATTGATATGAAAATGCATGGGGATTGGTAATGAAATGAGCTGATTTGTTGCTTTTTCCTTTCTTTTTTCTAATATAATAGAGAATTTGGATGTCTCTGTCTCTTTGCGATCACGATTGCCCATTAGCTTCCAGCTCATTAGCTCCTCTCCTGCAATATGGCCCTTTGTGTTCGTAATTGACGGAGCGTTTACAGTTGACCAACTCATTACAATATCTCTGCACACCCCACTGACATGGTACTCAGCCTCCTGGGAGCTTTTTAAGCTCAGGTGATAGCTTGTTGACTCGAAGACAATGGCTATTTAAGGAACTGGAAAGGGGGCACAAAAAGGACAAAGCATCTGCGGTGGTTTGTATGGTTTTTGCAGCTGCTCAAATCTCTCTTTTTTGGTTGTTTGCTGTATTTTTTTTTTCTCCACAAACTTAACATCCCAGCGGACTGCCTTGTGGTTCAGTTTGCTCAGTTCCACTCTTTTGTTGTACGCCTTTGGCACTCTGCAGCGTGTGATAGATTGCAGTTGTTTCTCGTAGAAATGCCTGGATATGGCTTGTTTTTACCAAGTGGGTGTTAAATCTTAAAACCTACACAACATTCGTTATACATTAGTTGTGAGTTCTGAATGAGAGAGAATGGATCCCGCATTGTTTCTGTCTACCTGAGGTTTTTATTGATGTTTTAACTGGTCATCAACTAAATGTTAGCTGAGGGAATTGATAAAAGCTCAGTTTCTCTTAAATTTCTTTATAAATCTTTCCAGATACTAGTTCATACTGGAAATGTTTATAGTTTAAGTGTAGACTACAATAAAAGTTACAAAACTAAAAGAGTACCTGTATGCCCACTTTGTAAAAATTATTGGAAAAAGGGTATATTAAATTTTTTCTTTTATACTACCAGTCAAAAGTTTTTGAACAGTAAGATCTCAGAAGTCTCTTCTGCTCACCAAGGCTGAATTTATTTGATCCGAAGTACAGCAAAACAGTACAATTTTTAAATATTTTTACTATTTAAAATAACTGTTTTCTATTTGAGTATATTTTAAAATTTAATTTATTCCTGTGATTTATTTAGCTGAATTTTCAGCATCATTACTCCAGTCACATGATCCTTCAGAAATATTATTCTGATAATTCTGATTTGCTGCTCAAAAATATTTATTATTATTATTTTGAAAACAGCTGAGTAGGATTTATCTGAAATAGAAATCTTTTTATAAATGTCTTTATCATCACTTTTGACCAATTCAACCAAAGATATTTCACAATATTACTGCTTTTGCTGTATTTTGGATCAAATAAACGCAGGCTTGGTGAGCAAAAGAGATTTAAAAAAAAAACATTACAAATCTTACCGTTCAAAAACTTTTGACTGGTATTGTAGTTTTTATTTTTATTTAGTTTGTCCTAAAGCAAAAAGAAATATGTTCAGCACTGAATAAACTACAAGTATCAGTTTAAAAAAATTTAAAAGTGGCAGGATGCATTACCAAGAGCTCAGTGAAAACATAAATCCAAGGTGGTAGATGATGTGACAGGAGTGTTGATCATGAATTTAATTTAACATTGTAAACATGTGAATTATCAGCATTTTTTGCATCATCTTTCATTTATATATTCACTGAAATTGCCGTTAAAGTGTAGCCAAAAGAAGTTATTTTGGGAGGCAGCTTAATTAAGTCAACACTTTAGAACAAAAATGCCTCAAATGCAAAAATGCCTACGATGCCTTAAAATGCTGCCTACAGAGACAGCTCACTAGGTTTTGGAAGAGAGCCTAATGGCAGTTCTGTGACTTTTTTTTGAACGCATGTTTCTTCTGTTAGAATATAAATTCCCAGTTTTCCTATCTTTCATATTCCACTCACAGCATGGTGCCATGTAAAATAAGGTTGTTTTGTGTCTCAGATCAGATGAGAAGACACATTGGGGTATACGGCAGCTCCCAGCATCAACTCGTGACTGATCTCGGCGCTCGGCAGCATGCATCGAACGCCGTGAGAGCATTGAGGGAATCTGCAGGAGTGCTGAAAGCCCTCAGGGAAATGGTGTTTACTCCCCCCGTCCTCCCAGATCTATGGTGCTTGCTCTCCCCCTCTTCTGTTTATTTTCTTCTTCAGAAGTATAGGCTAAACATTCTCAACCGCACATATGATGAAACGTTTCGAACTACTTCTGGAACATTGCCCTGTAATAATTTGTGAATATAATTACCGTCACCCTTTCTACACCTCCTCTTTGTGCAAAAAATTTCTCCAAACATTAGCTGGGGGGCGATGTGGGAGACTCTATGAAAGAACTGGCAGTGACAGAACCTGGCGCAAATGAATAACACCCGCAGAGGTGATGACATGAACAGATGGGCTGGTATGGTTGGGGGGGACACCAGAATACATCTTTTGGGCAGCACCTCTGGGATTCTACTGCCTACACCTCTGTGTAAGCCATTAGCCCATGCCGACCGCATCCACCCTTGAGCTCAGATTGCGTTGGCCGCAAGGCAAGAGCTGAATGGAGTCTGTGTTTGTGTTGAGTTTGTGTTCAGATGAAGTGCTTCGCTCAAGGCCACAACATAGTTAACCACAGGAAGAAGAAAAGGGTGAAAAGGAATGAGCGATGAGATATAGACAGCAAAAGAGTCTTAACATGAGGCCTCCCGCCTCTGATATAGCTTAAAGGCATAGTTCATCTAAAAAAATGAAAATTCTGTTACAATTTTTTTTATCCAAATGTCTTATTTGCTATATTTGAACTCTTCATATGATAATTTTATGTTAGAAACATCTTGCCATCTTGAAACGTCCATTTGAGTTGCTAACTGCAGAGTGGATTATTGTGTCAGTGAATATTTTTTTTTTTCATAGTGCACAATTTATAGGAACTCCTTTTATTATTCTTTAGAATGCTGTTGTGTCTCTTTTAAAAGCTTCCAGCCTTTTGTGTTCCACAAAATAAAGGAAAAAACAAAGGAAACCTGTTTGGCAGCCATTTTTGCAATAACTCTGGCAGCTTTTACAGGCATGCAAGACCAACTCCTGGTCGCCAAACTCACATATAGATGCCATATTTCAAATCAGCAACAAAAATTGTGTGTACATGTTGTTCTTATGCTCAAATAGTTTAAAAAGGCACATATGATGGTAGGGCTGGGAAAATAAGTCAACTGCAAATCAAAATTTGTTTTTGCATTGTTTCTGGGATTTTCCTAATGCATCGTGATTCTCTCTCAAATCGATCCTGAGATTAGTTTATTTGCTTCCAATTTATTATGTAGCCCCCCCCCCCCCCCCAGGTCGCCAGCATGAGGCAGTTGTGCTAACAAGGAGGCTAAAGACTGTAGCCACTAGTGCTCCTCTTGAGATCGGGGGGTCAGGTTTACTTGCACAGCAAATACCGCTGGCCTCCGTTACACTCACCCCCTAAACCTCACTCCCATCCAGGTCACAGCAACAATGTAACCACCCCCCTCATTCTTATTCCGAGTGGGACTCGAACCTGGGTCACTGACATGAGAGGTGGATGCACTAACAAAGAGGCTAAAGACTGAAACCATTAGTGCAACTCCTGAGATCAGGGGAGTAAGGTTTACTTAAACAGCCCCTACCGCTGACCTCCGCTACACTCCCGCCCTTAAACCTCACTCCCATCCGGGTCACGGCACCAATGTAACCACCCCACCTCATTCTTGTTCTGAGTGGGACTCGAACCTGGGTCACTGACATGACAGATGGACACATTAACAAAGAGGCTAAAGACTGAAGGCATTAGTGCAACTCTTGAGATCAGGGGAGTAAGGTTTACTTAAACAGCCCCTACCGCTGACCTCCATTACACTCCCGTTCCTAAACCTCACTCCTATCCGGGTCACGGCACCAATGTAACCACCCCACCTCATTCTTGTTCCGAGTGGGACTCGAACCTGGGTCGCTGACATGACAGGTGGACACATTAACAAAGAGGCTAAAGACTGAAGGCATTAGTGCAACTCTTGAGATCAGGGGAGTAAGGTTTACTTAAACAGCCCCTACCGCTGACCTCCATTACACTCCCGTTCCTAAACCTCACTCCCATCCGGGTCACGGCACCAATGTAACCACCCCACCTCATTCTTGTTCCGAGTGGGACTCGAACCTGGGTCGCCGGCATGGGAGGCGCGTACACTAACAAAGAGGCTAAAGACTGCAGCCGCTAGTTTGCTTCTTGAGATCAAGGGAGTGAGATTTACTTGCACAGCACCTACTGCTGGCATTTGTTATCCGGCTCACGGCACCAGTGTAATTTCAGGTTGGTAAAACCAATAAACACATCTAATCACAAGTTCATCATACTGTTGACTTTACCAATTGACAGTTGACTCTTTTATGTAGAAGCTGGGACTTGTTACACCATATTGCGCATTGCACCTTTTCTTATTCATAGTAAAAATTGTGAAATGTTTAAACAAACACAAAGAAATGTGTCGTAGTGAAACGTCTTAATACATATGCAGTCTTGATTAAGGATGTTAGAGCATTGGCCTCCTTGATTGGACATCTCAAAGTTGTTTCTTTCACTAGGGTGACACCCTCGGTTTTGTCTATCCGTATTACAGCGAAGGCCCCCATTAACCTTTTCCTCCAAATTAGCATTTAGAGCTTCGGTCCTTATCCCATCCTTGCACTGCTCTGCATGCGGAATGGCTGCTGACCTTTTTGAGAGCGACTGAGAATAGCTTTCCTTGCTCAAATTTGAGATGGCAAATAATTGGCTTGATCAGCGCCTGCATGCATTCCAGAGGGTGACAGTTTTTGTGTCAGATGGAAACATAAAAACCCATACAGTGTAATCATGCTAGAGATTAGTGTCACTTTTAAAGACGGCCCATAAGTCTGTCCGTATGCTCTCTATCTCACCACCGATGCAGCTTTGCGCTAATTAGCTTTTGCACCTTCTGCTGTTGGACCGGCAACAGATTTATGGGGAGTCCTGAGAGAGAATCGGGAGATTGGGTGATATCGATCCACTCAACAAAGCTTCACACGCCACTGGCTTTTCCCAGACTGAGTCCTTCTCAAGGATGCACATACACACTCATTTACACTTTGACACTTGGATACAGTGTTATCTACGCCCTTCCCCACCACTTTCAAATTATCAGCGTAAAAATACACTCACAGCCTTAATAAATGCATATGCGTTGTCTCATGATTAATGCAAACAGGCTATGTCTGTACAAACATCTTCACCGTTTCTATGAAATATGGATAATGGATGCGTTGTCTCAGTAAACAGCATAGATGCATGCAAATGGGACTGTCTTTTGAAGTTTGTCTCACAGAAGGGTGGGAAATACACAAGGTTTTCACAAGAGTCCATGAGCAATTACTATTCTCAGGGAAGCCCACATTCAATGGCAAGCTAATTAATGAAATTGTAATCAGATCACCTTGTGACCTTTCATGCCCTTTTGCGATCTCTGGCTCTTGTGCACTTTAGGTCCTCGGAGGGAGATGAGTGTGACCGTCTTATTAATATTTCCCAGTGATCCCGCTGGCTTTTACTTATGCTCTAATCCAAGTCTGTTTGAATTCCAAGTGCATAATTTAAAGAACACTTCTGCCAAAAAGAAAATAAATGAAATCTCGTGTCATTTCAGAATGTTTATGGAATTCTCCTTCGCAAAAGGATGTATTTATCAAGTTGTTCGTGCTGCTTTCTCTGGGCTGTCAAGCTCAAAAAATGACAAAAAGCCCCATTAAAAACAAGTTTTCAAAAGCTGTGTGGTAGTTGGGTGTGAACAACAGACCAAAATTTATTGAAAATCTCAGTACGAGTTTGAAATAACATGAAGCTGAGTAGCTGATGACAGATTTTTTTTTTTTTAAACAACCATTATTTTTTCTACACCTGAAATCAAAATAGGCACAGTTTTTGATGTGTGAACAGCTCAAATGAAGTGTGAAAGTTAAGTCTATTTGCATTAAAGCTATTAAAGGTTTTTTGGTTAACATGTGCAATTATAAATTTAACAAAAGTGAAAATGAGGCTTTGAGACAGTTGTAGAACAAAATGTGTCATAAACGGCATAATGCAACTAATATAGTAACTGTATGCGTTACATTTAAAACGAAGCAACACAATCACAGGATTGAAGGAGTGTTGGCACTAATCAGTGTGCCTATCCCATTGGAGAACTGTGTGACTGTGTAATATAGACACAGGGAAGTAAGAGAGTTTAGCATTGTTGCCGAGTGAGAAGTTGAGATAAGCAGCTGGGGTATCTTAGGGGTGCCTTTGGGGTGTTTGTGTAGTTAACGGATATTATCTTTGACTGATAAGTCTGCAAATCTGCCTTTCAATTAATTAGTGGAGAAACGCTCACCCTCTGCTGTGCTCAGCTGTTTTCCAAGTGTCAAACGACTGGAACATACACTTCTAAAAAGATGCCTGACATTATTTTCCCATTACTTGTCATTGTGCATTTATTGTGCATTTATGCTGTGTTACAGTACTTATTGTGGAAAGTCATAACTTCCTATTTACAGTACAATTATGCAAAAGCACTGTTGGATTTCAAACCTGGAATGATGCTAGTGTAAGCATGAACTTGGTGGCACCCAGTGATGTGTACACAGTTTATGATAAGCTCTAGAAATGCATCAATAAGTCAAAGCTCCTTATGACAAAACAACAAACCCTGTTCAGCAAATGTTTGCAGAGGTAGGCGTTTTAAATAATTATCTCTTGATAAATTTACATCTGCAAAACAAATTCTAGCATTCTATAGCACTGTTCGTCCCCCGCAAATTAGTTTGCCTGGAGACTTTATTGTTGAAAATTAGAATCAGACACCTGCGAAGTAAATGGCATTGGTGCCATTTTAATATTAAGGAATTCTCACTTCTAACAGTGCATGGAAAGCAGCATTAATGGCATAAAATTATGTTTTAGGGTAGGGCTGGGCGATATGGCAAAAATGTAACCTCGATATTTTTTTCCCATATTGAACGATAACAATATATATTTCGATATAAGCTGTTGATGTTGCCAGCTTTAAAATAGTATCTCAACAATGACTAAAGCCACAAAAATTAAAGGGTTCATTAAATTACATTTTAAAGTATAGTTTATTAACAAAAACAGATTACAGATTTGGCTTTAGAAATTAGAATAACTTACTAAAATAAATAAAAAAATAAAAGTTGTGACAGAGTATGGTAAATGAGAATAAATGTACATAATGTAAACATTAAAATTATTGTAAAAACATAATTTGTAACAATTATTTATTTATTTATTATTATTAACACAATTGTTTATTTTCTCTATTATAGGTTGAGCTAGAGGCAACCACTGCATTTTGAAACAATCTACAGTATAAATAACAAAAAATTACGACACAGTTCTTTCTTAATCGTATTAAGTGCAGACAATTCAGCCATAATCAAAGTAGGCTACTCTCTAAATATTCAAAGTGCAAATAGAGACCGAATATTTCAAGCATGATACAGAGCTATAGACATACACAAACTATTATAGCCTACATACTAATAACAGCCTAGATATGTCATGTAGCCTAATTTGCGTGCATTGGGGAGTCACTCTCTAAACAAGGGGGGTTAAAATTGCTTTTGAATGCGCATGCGTGTTTTGCTTTCGGTTTTAACAATCGCGCCAAACTCTAAGCTGAGCTGAGAGTCACTTTTCAGATAGCCAAACCACTTATATAACGGAATTCGTGCTACCTTTTTTGTCGACAATTTCAACATCTTTGGATAATAACTCGAGGTTAGATTCACTTTCGTCACTGCTTCCAGTTTTTTTTTTTTCGACCTGGTGTTAAGTTTGCTTCGCAAAGTGCGGTAGGAAATGAACTTTGTACTTTGACGTGCACACGCACGCTGCACGCTGATTAGCTGTTGTCGCATATTTCTGCTGTGTGATTGGCTCTTAGATTAATCCATATCGAGCAAAAAAATGTCTAGAGCTTATCATCGTTATTAACATAAATTTTATCGCGATTCGATATGATATCGTTTATCGGCCCAGCCCTATTTTAGAGTGTGTTCACACTTGTCATGTTTGGTTCGATTAAAACAAACTCTGGTGCGATTGCTCTGATAGTGCGGTTAATTTGAGTAAGTGTGAACGCGGACCGAGACCCATCTTTTTAGTGGTCTCGGTCCGCTTGTTTGGTGCACACCAGGATTCGGATGGCAGCGTTCACACTTCTCAAATTAACCGCACTATCAGAGCAATCGCACCAGAGTTTGTTTTCCAAACAAACTCTGGTGCGGTTCGCAGTGCCACTGTGAATGTTAAGCAGACCAGGAACAAATGTTTAATTTTCCTTTTTGCTCTGGACCAAATGGACCAAACAAACTGAACTACAAGTGTGAACACACCCTTTAGTCTTGTTAAATAAATCAAGAAATTGATGTTAAAATGGTTTGTTCATAACACTGAACATGAAAGGTCAGTTTAAGTGCACTGCTTTGTGGGATTGCATTAGACAAATGTACTAGTTTGGATATTCCATGCAGAGATTGGACATTGTGTATGTTTTACAAGACTATTTCATACTTTCTACTCCAAAATTTCAAGTTTAATTCAGTGTGTTACCATGCCATTTCTTTGTAATTATTTGTGCAATTTACTTTGGAGTTTCTTTATGTAAATTGTAATTTTTTTCAGTATATTTGTATGCAAACTATTGCACATTAGCATGCTGCTCTCATTATTTGAGTTATATTTAATATTGATAACTGGAATAGCATACTCATATCCTATCCTATTTAGGGCTATATGATTTTAATAATTTTTTTCTGAATTACATATATATATATATATATATATATATATATAAATCAAAAAGTGTGTGAAAATTCATTGAAACCATGAAACTTACACAATTTAACAGCAATTTATTAAAATTTTTAACAAAAATGATATTTTAAGGCCCTTTGTTTTTTTTTCTCAGATTCAGTTTTATTTTTACCAAATTCTGTTTTTTCTATTAATTTTCCGGTTGTGTATTTACATTTTTCTGGTAAATACGTTCTAGTAAATAAATATATGTGTGTTCATTTGCAAAAACAGATAACTAAAGATAACTAAAAACTAAAAATCATGATTTCAGATAACTAAAAATCATGTTTTTTCACTGTGCATTCCAATTAATCTCAATCAAACTGCAGATGGGTTAAAATACAGCTAACTAAAACAAACAAAAAAAATGGTTATCTGTTTTTGGTAAATATTCCTTAAAAATAATATTTTAATAATAATTTTATTAGTAGTAGTAGTAGTAGTAGTACTATCATTGCTTTAAGTAATACATTTCTTCCATAGTTTTAATGGGTTGCTGTGACCTTAAAGTTTCTGTTTGTATATGATATGACAGTATTTTTTTTTCTCAAAAGAACCTGTAAAATGCTTAAGAAGTGACTCAGAGCAATTCTACAAATTGTTTGTGTTCATGTACTCATTTATTGAGGCAGCAAAGGCTGAAAACACATAGTAAATGAAACTGTAAGTGTGTGCCATTCATTCACACAGAAACAGAACATGTAGAATTCACATTTAAATAGTCAGTCATTTTGCTGCTTAATATTCACAGACACTAGTCCATATCATGTTTTGATTTAAGTGTGCTGACCTACTTTTTATTTATTTATCCAAAATTCAGCAAATTCAATGACATTCCACGTTATACAGTAAATTCCATTTTTGTGACTGGATTTCGTAATTCCGTCCACGTTTTCCGCATCACAACCAAAATAGTAAGAGTATGCAGTAGAATGGTAATCTGAATTTAACACATTTCTCACTTTAGTTGTTGAATCTGACTCCGCCTACTGACGCCTATGCAGCCCCAAGTACATCTGCTTTCACATACTTTGAAGACGAACACAAACACGACTGGCTCTCATCTCAGGGTAAAGGGCCAGTGAGACAGCTGGTGGTAAGATGTATAAGGAACACTGCTGGCCCTCTTCCTGTTTACTAATCACAGTTTATTGCAAGTGACAATAACTAAAGTGAGTGGCGTGCCTGCAGTACACATGCTGGCATTACCACCTTGCTAGAAGATGAACAAAGGAGAATTAAAAGGAGGAATAAATCTGCTGCAAATGTTCCCAAGGATGCCAAAGCATGGCACCGTTAATTTCGTTTGGGCCGATCCCAAGCAGCCTCCCTTCAGAGTCGTTTTCCTGAACATTAGAGGATGAATAAACAGCCGATGAATGCACCTCCTGTGACTCCATCAGAGCTCCTCCTAGGTTTCATGTCTTGAGTTTGTGTGTACTGCGAGATTGAATGAGAAAGAGATAGAGATAGAAAGTGAGAAAGAAGGAGCTCGGTTTTGTTTTCCGCTTGAGATACTGACGATGGATAAAAGATGTCTGTCCGTGTCTCTTAGGCAACTCTCGATAGGTGCACTTCATCTTTTATTCATGTCTTTAATGTACTGTTGCTCTGCCTGTGTGCCAGAACATTCTCAGCTTGCTGTTAATTAACATCTATCACATGTACACAGTGATTCTCAAAGGTGTATCATTCGTACTGTATCTTTATTTTGGGTTTGCACTGTAGCTTTTTCAACACCTGCAGGATTGTGGGGTAACTAGGGATGGGTCACAGTGGTTGATGATTGGTTTTTGAGCTCAGCTAGTTTATCTAGATTTGTTTCTTTTTTATATTTTTAGCAGGAGTGCTTGAATGAATGTGCTGACAGCGTGCTGTGCTTTAGCTGTTTGACAGGTTGCATTGTGAAACTCCCTCGGAGGAGTTGTCATTCATCCTCTGTAAAGGACAGACTTCTTTTGCCAAAACATTTTGCCAAAACATTTCAAACTAGTAGTTTAGCTGTTTTTAAACACTTTTTTTGACAGATAGAGATTTAACAGTACAGCATAACATTCCGCATTAAGCAATACTATGCCTCTTTTTCAAGTGTTGTTTGGAAGTGTGAATTTGTTTTAAACTGATTAACTTTATTTAAATCATCACTAAGCTCTTTTTGTAGTTTTAAAAACATTTAAAATTTAATTATAATCATTTATTATAATAAATATTTAGAAATACATTGTAAAAAATAATTTAAATATTAACATTTTTATACACTACTAGACAAAAGTTTTTAAAGAAGTCTCTTTTGCTCACCAAGCCTGCATTTATTTGATCCTAAGTACAGAAAACAGTAAAACTATTTAAAACAAAAGTTTTCTATTTTAATATATTTTAAAATGTAATATGTTACTGTGATCAAAGCTAAATTTTCAGCATCATTATTTTAGTCCTCAGTGTCTCATGATCCTTCAGAAATCATTCTAATATGGTGATTTACTGTTTAAGAAACATTTTTTATTATTATTAAGATTTAGTACATTTTTTCAGGATTCTAAAAAAAGATCAAAGATCAGCATTTATCTGAAATAAAACATTTTTCTAAAATTATTCACTATACCATTCAAAAGTCAGAATATGTATTTATGTATTTTTAAATGATAGAAATTAATACTTGGGTATTAATTACAAGGATGCTTGT
>NC_133371.1:37721573-37778926 GCF_049309525.1 Garra rufa
TTTCTGTTCAGTCATTGTTCTTTAGTTCTTCAGTTTAATGTCAGTCCATTCTCTCTCAGGCCCTCTCAGGCCTGACACCTTGCAATCCATTTGCTATTCTGGCTTAAACACTTCAACTATATTGACCATGTAACTTCAGAACTTTGTAGTTTAACATCCTTCATTCTGACAAAAGTGTCCAGCATATGTCACAGCAAATGACATCAAACACCCAAAATTAGTGGGCATCTCTGGAAAAAGCCCTCTGTAGAGTGGAAGTGTTGGTTGAAGGGTTTCACAGCACTCAATGTTAAATGCTTGTCTGGAGAAGACCATTGAGACACGTTCTCCACATCTTGAGCTAAATTAAGACAAGTGCCTCAGCATGTTCCACTTAAGTCACTCTGAAATACTTAATCACTCGTAAATAAAAGCCTAACCAGACTGCTAATATTACAACTCAACCTTTTACTCAGTCCTCAAACCTCAGAACTTTCTTTTCTTCTTTCTTATTAATCTAGTTTTTCAATAACAATTTTCTTCAATTTTGTATCAGTTGCAAGAGTTTCACAAGGTTTTCCATCAGGAGGCATGGCACAAGGTGATTGCTTTCTACTATAATCATACAGTGATTGGATTTTGGTGCATTATGAGAAGTGTTAGCCATAAAGAACTGTCAATTTAAGTGGACTCTGGGGCTTTAGTGTCTTGTTAGAGAAAGGTGATTATAATATTGTGTTATTTTTACCCTTGCTACTCCTGTGTCACCTCAGCTCATTTGCACAGACTTTCACCTGATTGGTTAGATGCACTAACAATAAATTGTTTAAAAATACACACAAATGTCCAGTTAATAATTGGTCGAATAATAGTTTTAAGAATAATAGTTTTATCAGTCAAACATGTTTTTTATTGTTTTTTAAAAAAGTCTCTTCCGCTCAGCAAGTCTGCATTTGTTTGATCTAAAGTACAGCAAAAACGGTAAAATTTTGAAATATTTTTACAATGTAAAATAACTGTTTTCTAATTCAATAAATTTCCGAGTGTAATTTATTCTTGTGATTTCAAAGCTACATTTTTAGCATCATTACTTCAGACATTATTCTAATATTCTCATTTGCTGCTCAAGAAACATTATTATTATTATTATTATTATTATTATTATTATTATTATTATGTTAAAAACAGTTAAGTAGAATTTTTTGATGAATAGAAAGCATTTATCTAAAATAGAAATCTTTTATAACATTATACATTTCTTTATCACCACTTTTGTTCAATTTAAAGCATCCTTGCTAATTAAAAGTATAAAGTTTGTTCTCAGAAAAAAATGAAATAAAATAAATAAATATATATATATACATACATACATACATACATACATACATACATACATACATACATACTTTTGAATAGTATAGTGTTTAATGTTGCAAAAGCTTTTTATTTCACATAAATGCTGATCTTTGGATCTTTCTGTTTATCAAACAATCCTGAAAAAGTAGTTAAAGTAGTAAAAATGAGTAGTAAAAATATTAAACAATTTTACAGTTTTTTTCCTGTGTTTTGGATCAAATAAATAAAATAAAAAGCAGAAGAGACTTAAAAAAAAAAAAAAAAACATTAAAAATCTTACTGTTCGAAAACTTTTGACTGGTAGTGTGTCTATTTTGCAATGTTGATTTCATTTATTTCAATATTTTATTATACTTTTCAGGGCTTGACATTAAGCTTTGACATGTGCTTGTCCTTCGGACAAGTAAATCAGACATTCACTTGTCCGAGTAAAAAATGTACTTGTCCGAGACAAAAAAGAGCATTTTTTTGCCGTAAATTAATCTATTCTGAAGCAATAGTCTCATCACTGCTCTATAAGGTCTTTCTTTAATCAGAATATTTGTGATATTTGCCTTTAATTGATTTCTAGGACACTTTTTAACTTTATTTTCCTAACCTTACTAAATGTGTCGTCATTTACATTAAATTCTGAAATTTTATCAATGCATTCAATTAGAATAACTAGACTCTGTATGGTTACCATTCAGATTAAATCAGTATCAACAAACTCCATCTTTCCACTGCCTAGGAAAACCCCAGCCCGCATCGAAAATGCTATTTAAATGCATTTACTTAGACTGTTTGATGAAGATAAGAGGTTCCAAAAATGCATTTACACAGTAAAATTGCAAATACATAATGTTATAAGATTAATGTTGTATTTTTTTAACATATAAAGTCACCGTTTACACTAAGTAATACAATCAGAATCATTCTCACCAAAGTTTCGCTGCTACGCTAGTTATTGTTTGTTATTGATGTTTTAATCAGGTTACTTGTCCGGTCGGACAAGTAAAATTCTCCTTCACTTGCCCATTCACAAAATCCACTTGTCCCGGACAAGCGGACAAGCGTTAATGTCGAGCCCTGCTTTTGAACTTTTTTTTAGTTAACTTTGAAGCACAGGAACGGATTGCTGCTGTTCCGTCGTGGATTTAATCCTGGCGTCCTGGCACAGTCAAGACAGGCACTGGTGGCCATGTGTGGACACTGATCCTCTCTCTGGGCAGTGGGCACCACATCAGACTTTATGTAATTGCCAATGTTTAGCCAACATCGCTTTTGCCGGATTATACATGCCATGCATGCTATGCTGGACCAAGCCATGAGTTTAGCGCCAAGCTGCTCTGCAAGCAACAGCTTCTTGTTGGCCCAGTGGACTGCTACTTAACCTTTGAAAGAAGATAAAGCGAATATTCAGATGAAGAGGGTTGAGATCACCTGATGAGGAGTCTGCTGAGGAGTTCTTTATTCAATTAATAACCTTCCTCTACTCATCACTTGAATTATTATTAGTTGATTCTCTCCAAAAGCATGCTTTGAGCATTAAGCTGAAAAATGTTGTTTGTATTTGTTAACAGCTTTTATGACAGTTAATCAAGCTTTTGCTTGGCTTAGCATTTCAGGTCTTTGCCTTTAAATGGCGCAGCTCCCATTATGCATTGCACGAGCGAGACTAGGTGAGATCTCTTCTCTAAACATCATTTATTCATGGGACATGGTGCCTTTTGAACATGTGAAAACGCCCTGGGAGCTTGTGTGCATAAGCATATCTCTCTAATGAATGCATGACTTCTTCGGATGTGATTTTTGCTGAAGAGGGTAGCAGTTTGACAGGGAATAAAAATGTTATCACACTATGACTGGTGAAGAAAAAAAAAACCTACCCTGCTTTGGGAAATTCAGAAACATCATCTTGACTGATTTGATTTGTTCTTGACTCAGGGTGCTGTTGTTAACCACTTTGTAGATTTTGATGCAAGGTATGTACATTTTGTAGCCCTACGGGAATGTTACATAGGCAGTAAACTCCACTAGCCGGACTAATCGCCTCACCGGCTACGTTAAACACGAGTGTCAGAAATCCTCCTGAAGTAGCTGCAGCTAGATTAGAACACTCATCCCACATGGACACGTCTGCCTGACAGGTGCGACAGTATAGATTTGGCCAAGCATTATTGAAGACCATATCTCTCTCTGTCTCTCTCTCAGTCACACACTGACATTAAGGAGTGCGTAAACACTGAGAACGAACATAAAATGTTTTTTTTTTTTTTTAACCCAGATAGACACTGTGAATCCAGAACCATCAGGGAATTAAAGTCTGTCTTTTGTCAACTGCTTCCCCCAGGGCTTGCCATTTTTTGCCTAAACTTAGGTTTTTCTGTGGGTGAGCTGTTTTTCTGTTTTTCTGCAGTTTATGTTTTTGTTATTGCTAGTCCGAAATTGAGCCCACAGTGGAAACGAGTTAATGAAAATGTTCATTAGATTCATTTAACTGGAACCCTATCGATCTTTGAATGCTCTCAGGATGAAAATGAAAAGAGGGGGGAATAAACTGCAATCAAATGCAGGCTAACAGAGTGGATTTAGTCATAATTTCCTACCTGAAAATCACATACAACAAAGTGAAGTGGAAATTCTGAGTGCTAATATTTCACTCAAACCCCAGGATGTATTTTCCTGTTCTTAATTACTGCTTAATTCTTCATACTGTGAATGGATTTTCACATTCCCCTTGCACAGATTCAAAGCGGATATATTCAGGTGTTTGTCAAATCCCTAGAAAGACACAGTTTGACTAGACAAAAGAATTTTATTCTTTTTTATTATTATTATTTAATGCCAATGTAATGTAATGAATTTGAAGGTTCCTAATGTATAAATAAATTGATTATTGGCCAACACAAGGAGTTCACTTTTAAAAGTCATATTTTAAGATCAGTGCATATGAATTCTTTCAAATTTGATGCATCAAAGAGAAAAATATAATGCATTTTTTAATCACACTTTATTAACAATCATTGGTCACATATTTGCTCCAGTCTTGGTGTTACGTACTATTTATTAATGCATTTTAGCAGTAGTTTACACTACTAGTCAAAAGTTTTGGACAGTAAGATTTTTAATGTTGTTGTTTGTTTGTTTGTTTTAATAGAAATCTCATCAAGCATGCATTCATTTGATCCAAAGTACAACAAAAACAGTAAAATTGTGAAATATGTTTACTATTTAAAATAACTGTTTTCTATTTGAATATAAAGTGTAATTTTGTCCTGTGATTTTAAAGCTGAATTTTTAGCATTACTCCAGTCTAATATTCTGATTTGCTGCTCAAAGACCATTTATTATTGTTTTTATGTTGAAAACAGCTGAGTAGATTTTTTAGGTTTCTTTGATGAATAGAAATATCAGAAGAACAGCATTTATCTGAAATATAAATCTTTTGTAACATTATAAATGTCTTTATCATCACTTTTGATCAATTTAAAGCATTTAAAGCTAAATAAAACTGTCAATTTCTATAATTTCTTTCCCAGAAAAATGAATAAATAAATAAATTATCCAAGCTTTTGAATGGTATTGTGTATAACGTTACAAAAGCTTTTTATTTCAGATCAATTCTGATCTTTGGATCTTTCTATACATCAAATAATCCTGAAAACAAAATTATTCAACCGTTTTAAATATTGAAAATAATAATAATAATACAGCACTACACAATTTTTCTACAAGTTTGATTGCAACACATAATCATTACTATTAGTGTTCATCATCTGTTTGATTACACCATTACTGATTTTAACATTTATACCATATGTGCATCGACTTGACTAGTCACCACTAATAAGCTACTAAATATATCGTAGTAGCTTACATTTTGTACAGCTGCTTTGCAACGATTTGTATTGTGAAAAGTGCTATACAAATAAACTTGAATTGAATTGAATTATTAAATGTTTCTTGAACAGCAAATCAGCATATTAAAATGATTTCTAAAGGATCATGTGACACTGAAGACTGGAGTAATGGTGCTAAAAATTTAGCTTGGATCACATGAATAAATTACAATTTAAAATATATTCAAATAGAAAGCTGATATTTTAAATAGTAAACATATTTCACAATATAACTGCTCTTGCTGTATTTTGGAACAAATAAATGTAGGCTTGGTAACTAGAAGAGACGACTTTAAAAACATTTTAAAAATTACTGTTCAAAAACTTTTGACTGATAGTGTAGTTTCTCATACAACCTACTGTAAGTACTAACCTTGGTTCCACAGAGTTTTATTTTGAATTAACAGTGGCTTTTGTTGGCTACAGATAAAATACTTTGGCCTCCAAAATTGAGAACTGTTTCCCGTGCCTGAGGCTTTATTGTTTAGCCCATAAAGTGAGCCCTTTTCGACCCCCTGTCAGAGCTGAGGTCTAAATTTAACTCCCATCAGCTGAGAGTCTGGCTGGACTTCAGATGACCTAACAGTGTGATTTGGGTTAGAGAGGCCGCATGGCTTTACAGTCAAAGATACGGTCACCAAGACCTTCCCTGTCAAATAGCTGGGGCTTCTGATTCTGCTGAAACGGCTGTTCATCCCTTCCATTTTTACAGGACAACTAGCTTACAAACTCTGTCACTGTCCTGTAGAGATAAATTCCTGCTGCTGTCCTTAAACAGTGATTGAAGTGCTTACAAAAACAAGCTCTCTCAGCAGAATTGTTCAAGGAAAAGTTAGATTGTGATAGAGTGCTTTTGGTGTCTCAGGCAGCGTTTTACAGTAAAAAAAAGCACTAGCCTCACTTAAAATGGAGGAAAAAGAGACAGTGGTTTGTCATGTCATGTTTCTCACCATGTGATGTTCTTCAAATTGTTGACCCAGCTGAGAGAGAAGCAAGGCCATAGAAGGCAGGCCTAGCCAGCTGTACACATCCAGGAATTTTCCCAGGAGGCCCAGTGAGAGGAAGCACAGGTGACTGGCCCCTAACCTTCGACACATGAACCTGTCATGGATATGACCTCAGCTGACCCTGCTTTTCATGCAGCCCATGCCAAACGTGGCTTACATCATCTTAGCACCAATTAGTTCCGGTCCGAAGGGAGGAAGCTTTTCTGTTATATGGCTTGTGGTAGAAATGCTGATATGGTGACGAGGTCGATTTGTGACTGACAAGCGCCAAATGTAACACGTTGACGGTGCACATCAGAGCACAGCTGCATTGTGTTGTGTAACTGCTATTTCTCAGATTTTTAATTACCATGGAAAAATGCAATATTGTTTTATTATTATTATTATTATTATTATTATTATTGTATAAGTTCAGAAAAAAAATGTCTTTAGAAATCATTCTGATATGCTGATTTATTGTTAATGTTGGAAACCGCTAAAGTTGTGCTGCTTAATATTTTTATGGAACCTGTGATACTTTTTTCAGGATTCTTTGAATAAAAAGTTCAAAAGAACAGCATTTATTCACAGTGAAATTATTTTCTAACAATATAAGCCTGTATCACTTTTTAGCAATGTAACACATCCTTGCCGAATAAAAGTATTAATTCTTTCAAAGAAAGAGAGAAAGAAAGAAAAAAGTTACTGACCCCAAACTTTAAAGTGTGTATTGTTAGAAAATATTTCTATTGTAAGTAAATGCTGTTTTTTAATGTTTTATTCATCAAATAATTCTGAAAAAAAGTATCACGTTTCCAACATTGATAATAAATCAGCATATTAGTATGATTTCTGAAGGATCATTGGAGAATGAAGACTGGAGTAATGGTGCTAAAAATTCAGCTTTGCTTCACAGGAATAAATTCTATTTTAAACAATATTACAATTAAAAAAAACACTATTTTAAATTGCAATAATATATATAATGTATTTATATCAATGTATTTTTTTTTATGATTGATTAATTTTTCCCTACAGTTTACAGTACAATTTATATTTAAATATAACATATTATATATTATGCAAATAAAATTCTGAACTTTTTAACTGATGGCTGGGCAAATTATAAATAAAATATTTTAAATATAAAATATACTAAAATTACACATTTTAATAATGTAATATAGATAAATATTATATATTATGCAAATATGATTCAGAACTTTTTAACCGATGACTGGGCAAATGATTGTTTCTTAAAGTTTTCATAGTTTATCCTCCCCCTGTTTTCAGAGTCTTGAATGCACATTGTCAGCACAGTTGTCAGTTCAGTTATTCTGCAGCAGGCAAAGAACTCTGAGCTTTTTTTAGATCCCGTCTAAAGGGATGTATTTTGATTATGACAGCTATTCATTACAAAAGCCTTGATTCTGAAATATGGAGAATCAGAAAAAAGTTCTAAAATGGAATTTGCTGCATGCAAAAGATATAAACCACAGTTGCCTTTTTTAGTCATTTTAGATTAGTCAGATTCAGTCACAGCCATATGTTGGATTAAATCAGCATTCTGGCATAAGGGTTTCAGTGGGGCTCTTTGTAATCAATGTGACCTCTGAAGATTCTTCTCCCTGTCACACAAATTTCCCTTTCCAGGAAGTAGGTTAGCAGGGACTTGAGTTTCTATGTGCGAAAAGCCCATTGAAGGATGTCCGGCGCCAACAACCATGTGCTCGCGCAAGCTCCGGAGGCCTTTGAAGATTAGAGTGCCGACAGAGGTACGTCGGGTCAGGGTTGCTTGTGTCCGCGCATTAGATTCACTTCACGTGGGACTTCTAGTTACTGTGCGGTACCGTGGCTGCTTCTCACACAGCCTGCTGAGATGGAAAGACATGCTGGCCGCATCAGAATAGATCAGTGGTATCAGACGGATATGGAATAGAGGCCAGTCATTCCAGACTCTCTGCTACCTACAGCCAATTACCACCCTGTGGGCCTCTGCTAGTCACACCAAGGTTGTTTGAATGAGGAAGTATTTTCCGTCCTGAATTTCAAACCCATTCACAGGCCTGAAGAAGCTAGAAATCAGGTCAGAGCTGTTTGATTTTTGCACTTCCAGAGCAGACTGAAATATTGGCAGCTCTGAAGGCTTTGATTATTAATCCACACCCACACACACACACACACACACACACACACACCTTTTCCTGTTGGTATGTGATGAATATTAATTTCCGTCCTATACTGCGGTCTTATCTGGCTGTCCTGATATGAGTCTATCTGTACTCTCTGCTTCACGTCTAGCCTATAGTCATATGCCAGCTTATCTGCCACAGTCTCGGTAAACAAAGTTACGAACCGCCTTTCTCTAAAAGTCACCCAAATTGCATAATTAACCCTCTTCTGGATAGAAAACCCTGAAGTTATGGTCCTTTCATTTTTGTTTGCCTTCCCAGAAATGTTAATTAGCCAGACTGACTCTTAGAAGCTGTCAGAATGTCTTACATATTTGATGATGAATACGTTTGGTAAAAAATGCCTGTGCTTGGCTCAAAGCATCTGCAAATATCAGTTCAAATGTTATTTCAGTTTAAGTATTGTTAGTGACATAAATAAATGCAAATACACTGGTCACAGTATATCAACTGTGAACAATGCTGTAAAACCTATTTTTGACAGCAAATGTCACTCCTACTTTCACAGGGAGGTGGGAGATATTGAACCAAATATGTGACTCTGGACCACAAAACCAGCCATAAGGGTCATACGTTTTTAAAACTGAGATTTATATATCATCTGAAAGCTTTCCATTGTTGTATGCTTTGTTAGGATAGGGCAATATTTGGCTGAGATACAACTATTTGAAAATCTGGAATCTGAGAGTGCAAAAAAAATCTAAATATTGAGAAAATCACCTTTAAAGTTGTCCAAACGAAGTTCTTAGCAATGCATATTAATAATCAAAACTGAAGTTTTAAAACATTTAAGGTAGGAAATTTACAAAATGTCTCAATGGAACATGATCTTTACTTAATATCCTAATGATTTTTGGCATAAAAGGAAAATGTATCATTTTGACCCATGAATGTATTGTTGGCTATTGCTACAAATATACCCCTGCTATTTATGACTGGTTTTCTGGGCCATATATTTAATTAATTATAATAGATTTGTATATATAGCACACTGTATATGCATAATTGTTGCAGTTATTGCAGTTATTACCAAGTGTTCTTTATGAATCAGGGTCATTTAAGTGAACAGTTCAGTGACTAATAAAGTAATTTATTCAGGATTCAGTCAGGATTTTTAAAGTAATAATTTAAAGGAGTCCTATTATGTCCCTTTTTACAATATCTAATATACATATCTAATATAAAGTCTTAGGTGTCTCCAGAATGTGTCTGTGAAAATTTAGATCAAAATACCCCACAGATCATTTATTATATCATTTTAAAAATGCCTATTTTGAGTGAAAGCAGAAACACAACTTTTTTGAGGATGTCTCTTTAAATGCAAATGAGCTACTGCTTCCCACCCCCTTTTCCAGAATAGTGCTGTGTCTTTACAGCATGTACCTCAGATATTCTGCCAAAAACATCTGTTTGGTTTGGATTATTATGTCTATCGCACTAAAATCATGCGTTTTTAAGCAATATCGGTCTAAACTTCCGATATAAGGTCTAAATTTAACTCCCATCAGCTGAGAGTCTGGCTGGACTTCAGATGACCTAACAGTGCGACACATATGAAGCATGTACACAGAAAGTGTCTGTCACATGGCGTGTGAGTACTAAACTAAGTTCTCTTTCATGTCTTATTGTGCTTAAACTGTCAAACACACGCACATTTTGTTAAAAACACACGAGTTACAAAACAGTCGGGCTTTTTTAGTGAAATCTAAGCATCTTGTTTTTTCACAAACTGGCAGAGAAAGGCCAAAAAAAAGATATTACTGTGTTGTTCTTTTTCATGTTTTCTTGGTTGGTGGATGCACCGGGGACACGATTATAACATGAAAAAGGTCAGATTTGATGATATGTCAGCTTTAAGTGAATAATTTAAATGACACATTCATAAAGATCTTGTCACCACCTACTGGCATAACAATATATCACTTTTTTATGATATTATATTATCTCTTTTTGCCTATTTGGATATTCCAGTGCAAAATATAAAAATATTAAATATTTTACAGCTTAGTGACATGGCTTAAATATATTCTTTTTTTTATTTGAAACTACTTTTGAATCACAAATGTCTTGAATCATTGCAAAATAATTGCATCATTGCAAACACAGCCTCACATTATTCAGCACGTCAGTTCCAGTGATTTATGTTTAAAGTGGTTGTAAAATAGTCAATATAAGCTGTCCTTACTTGGTATATTGAAAATAGGTTCATGTTTCATCAGAGGGATTTGCATAATTTATTGTTCATATGGGACCACCGACAGGCATGCCATTTGCCAGTGGTCTAATCCTTGGCGAACACCCATCAACAGCTATGGTATGAGGGTCAGTCTTTACATGATGCCACAATGCCAAGTTGAATTAATCTCTCACGTTGCCTCTTTGAGACAAAATCTCTGCAATGCTGCTGTGTAGTAGAGCTTGATACCTCTAAAATCGTCTTAGGATGGAGTCTTCAGGCAATTGCAGGTTTGCTGTACTCTGGTATACTGTATTAAATGTCTCTTCGCTATTACTGATCACAGGGGTTTGTCGAGTCTGTTAATGCACGCAGTGTTACAGCTAGATGACCGCTTGTTTATTTAGCGTTTAACAATTTCATTGCGATTCACAAGCTTGGCTGATAAAATGTTCATGCAGGTGACCTTGAAGCAGACGGGACGTCAACAGATATCAAATGAAGCTGTAGATATGGCATATTTTAAAATGCTGCTATTCTATCCAGCGAATATAATGAGTATTGATTAATTCTGGACCAGTCAAACGGGAGAACAGGAAACTCATAAATTACTCCAAACTCCCTGCCCCTGACCCTCATGTTAACCTCGCCGCAATAAAACGAAACTGTATTGTTGCAACAAAGCAATCAAAACCTTACGTTGTTGCATGCCTGAGGTTGACGTTATCGACTTGACCAGAAAACCGCAGTGAGACATGCACATGGCTCCTCTATTTATGACCAATTTCTCACACCCCCGCCCCTGTGATCTGTATCTGTGAGATATGACCTAGAGGCCCACGAGTGGGTGTTTGATAGCCACTTCATCATTGTCCCCTTATGTGACTTCACAGTGGAGGTCACCCTCCATATCACATTACTGCATGGGCTTCAGCATGGACATAACTGCCAGGGCAGACACGCATGAGCTCATTCGGTTTTCTACCTCTTCTTCTCTGATGGTCCTATTATGGTTCATGAATAGGCTCTATGATTCATACAATACCTCCGCTTTATGAAAGCCATCCAGATACGGAGGAGTCTCTGAGGCGTGAGCGTTGAGTGACAGTTATTCATCATGATAGACAGGCCTTGTATTTTCACCAGAGTGCCGGAGTGATTAGCATGTTACCAGTAAACTGTTGGGGATGTGTCTTGAGAAGGTGCATAAAATAGAAGAGGGATTTTGTGTGCTGTTAATTCCAGCTTCTTTTCAGGTCAAAGGTGAGCTATGTGTGTCTGCTGATGGCAAGAGAACAGACGGGCACACGAATTGACTCTCAGGCCAGGTCTAATGGGAAAACTGTATGCTGAGGCAAATATCTTCAAACACTCGCATGCATGCACATGTAGAATATATCCTTTTGCTTATCCAAGCTAGGCCTTGTGGGAATTAATATAGAGTTCAGCCTGAAATAGAGAGCGGGATGCTTGCAGAAATTCAGGTTAAATATTTGGATGCAGGATTCGCTCAAGGACTTCCTGTTTCTTCTTATCACACTGAGTGGTAGGGGATGTTCTTGAGATAAAATCAAAACATTAAAAACTTTATCTTTCCACTTGATGGCAAAGTTATTTTCCTAAAGAGGTTTTTCGCTAAAGCTTGTGTTTGTCCTTAAAGGATGAAAGTGTGCTTTCGGGGGGAGGTTTGCGTTCTTAGGACCTTGAGGCTGGTTTTCATGGGGAAAGTCTGCCTGTGGAGTTCAGATTGTTGCTGTCTCAGCATGCTAAGCATTCCCTTAGAACCTGCGGCGGCATTAGTGCCTCATGCATACAGATGGAGGCGCCTTCGCTTGGCCTGTTTATGTTCAAAACTGATTACCTGTAAACTAAAACTACTTTTGTGTTCACATAGGGTAAGTAATGATCGTTGACTTTGTATGTTTGCGTTGGTGCACCATAACACATATGCTTATGTGTTTCATAGCCACAGGCAATTCTCTTCTTGTGTTTTGCAAATTGTTTGCAACATTATAAATGTCTTTACTTTACGTCCCTGCTGAATAGAAGTATAATTTCTTGAAAGGGAACCCAGGTATTAAAGGGTTAGTTCACCCAAAAATGAAAATTAGCCCATCATTAGCCCATTCTCCAGGCATCCTAGGTGTATATGACTTCATTCTTTCAGACAAATCCAATCGGAGTTAGGTTAAAAAATCCTGGCATTTCCAAGCTTTTGAATTGCATGGATGGGTGTTTCTCTTCATCAGTCCAAAACAAGTCCAATAAAGTGCATCCATCCATAATAAAAAGTGCCACACATGGCTCCGGAGGGTGATTAAAGTTAGTTTGCGCCAACTGCTCGTACACTGAAGCCCTTCCAGGTGGATGACGTAGGATGTCGGTGTTGCGCATGCGCCACTAAGTCTTGCACAAACCAGCGTTTGTTTACAGGAGCAAAGGAAGCAAAGTTTCCTTACTTTAGCGAAGGAAAACCAGTCTTCTCTTGGCTTATATTGAAATCCTCCAACATTTTTCTTTACAAGTCCTTGTTTTGTACATCTAATTCGTAACCAGTGCTGTGTTTACCTATCTCCACGGCGCGTTTGCGTTCGTCACTGCTTCCATGTACAAGCAGTTGGCGCAATCTAGATTAAAGTGATTATTACATTTTAAATATGGATATTTTTCTTACAAAAATGCATCGATTCGCTACAGGAGGCCTTTATACCCCCCCGGAGCCGTGTGAGGCACTTTTTTTTTATTATGTATGGATGCACTTTATTGGAATTGTTTTGGACTGATGAAGAGAAACACCCGCCCATGCAATTCTATGCAATTCAATTTTTGATATAACTCCGATTGGATTCGTCTGAAAGAAGGAAGTCATATTCACCTAGGATGTCAAAAGGGTGTGTAAATGATGGGCTAATTTTCATTTTTGGGTGAACTAACCCTAACACAAATGATGTCTCCTACTGAAATATTTAGTAGAAAACCCATGACAGATTTATGCTATTAAAAAAAGCCACATCATTCTATGCATATTTTTGACTAAGAGGGGCGCCATTATTTCAATGACATGAAATGGTTGCACAATGTGTGAGGTACTGGTGCTACCTGCTATATTTTTGAATCACAACTCGACTCTGAATACACTCTGAAAATAAAATACTAATAGAATGACCACAGCTACTAAAAGAGCTTTGGTGGCGATGGATATAAGTGTAGGCCTAAACTAAATTCCGTACCATCAATTTTCCCTACAAAGAGTGTAAACGTCCCTGGATATCGAGTGAAATCTGTGCTGAGAAACTCCTGCGGCATCATGACAAGTGTCAGAATTTTTACATCCTGCCAGGATGGCATCTAGCGTTTCTTGTCTCTGCTGTTTGTAAGCTCTTTCAGTAGCTGTGGTCTACTAAAAGCCTCAAAGGCATCAGGGTTGGAGAGTGGAGAGAACATAGACGCATGTCTTTAGGTAAGTTTACAGGCAACTTCCCATTCTTTTCTCCTCTTCTTATCATTAGGAAAGCAGCGAAGACTTACATCGCTTCTCTCATTGCCCTTCGACTAAAAATTACAACCAGAAGCCACACAATGTGGCATCGTATCTGTGGTTTGTTTTCTGAGTTGTGTTGTAAAAATAGCAAGAGGTAGTGCCAGTAGCTTACCAAGTGCAACCATTTCATGTCATCTAAATAGCGCTGCATAGTCCAAAATATGTATAAAATATGTATGTGTGGATTTTTTAAATGAGCTAAATCTTTTATGGGTTTATGTTATATTAAGCCATTTAAGTCTTATTGATATATATTATCAAATATCTTATTGAACATTGGTGAATAGTAATGTACATTTTAAGAAACAGATTCCAAATCTAGAACACTAGTTACAACTTCAGAAAAAAATGCTGCATACTTTATTCGTTTGACTGACTTAAATCCCTGTTTCCTGCTTAACACGACAAAAAGACGATGAAAAATAGACAGGGAGCAAGAGAGAGAAAAAGGTTTGTTGTATGCTGCACGCATGACAAATAGTGTCTGCCAGGACGACGTTCGCTTGGTGGCGTGTGCAATGCAGGAGAGAGACAATTAGTCTGAAAAACATGCTGTGTAATGTTGAAAACAAGCTGAAAAGCAGTCAACAGTGAAGCTGAGGCTTGTCACGTTGACGCTGGCAAGAATTCATTGTCGGTGTGCATCAGAACGAGTGAGCATGTGTCACTCATTTTTAGAGAATAATCTCTCTCACTTGCTCTCTGTGATGTTATAACTAGCAGCGGCAGATACGTTCTCCATTTAAAGACCTCGCTAAGAGTCCCGGTCGGTTCAGAATGCAAGGAAGTTGTCTACTTTCCGCCGTCATGCAAAGTGACTATTGATTATGCTGTATGTCTTTGATAGCGGATTTCCTCTCTGTACCAGGGAAAGAGAGATCATCCTTTAGCACTTAAGCGGATGTGCATATTTAACAGCTCTGGTCCTGCGGGGCTGTGTAATGCTATGATGTGCATTGCTCTGTTGTTGTTGTAGCTGCAGGGCCTATTGTGTTGCACGATAAAAGCCCATACATTTATTTACATCCTGTTGGTGTGCGTGTAAAGCATGCAAGACATACAAATCTTTGAATGATTCGTTGATTGTGGAACAGGGAAATCCTTCATGGACGTCGTGCTGCTGAGAGGATTAATAATAATAGCTGTTTTAACATTGATTCTGGATTGGATTTCAGCCACTTAGGCCTCAAGTATGTTTGTATTTCAAAACTGGAGTTGCATGAGTGTAGAGTACTCTCCAGATGAGTGTCAAGATGGAACTTGGGTGGGAAATTGAAGTACTTCAAATGAAAACGTGAGAGGAATATTTCATCACCTTCGTTGCGCTATAAAGCCAAGGTGAGCGACTCCGGCTCACCTCTCTACCACCTTCTGATGAAATTTCATCAGCACGTCGGCTTCAGACAGAGTTGACAGGTGCCAGTCTACGTCTGTGCGTCAACTTTTTCCAATATCAATTTATTTTCTCTGTGACCTGGTAGTTCAAACAATGTTTTTGAATTAAAAATGAACTTGGAAACCACCAATAGTTGCTTTTGGGGATCGGATCGCCAAGAGCTCTACGTCCTTCAAATGAATCAATGGGGAAAAGATTGTTTCCTGCTCATGGCTTTGTCAGTTGGACGAGCGAAATGCAAGAAAAAGAATAGAAAATATGCATTGACGGGCCAACTCCTCCAAATCCCAGCCCGTGTCTTACGTTTCCGTGGAGCTCAGGTCTACGTTTGCAGACAGCCAGATAACACACCTTTCTTGAGAGTGAGGTTGGCAGCAGGTCTCAGATTAGGAGATAGATGTGCACTTCGTGTTGAATAAAGGAAAGAATTCCAATAACAAGAGCTGTTCCACAAACACAACAGCCTCTGTCATGATATTTGTATAAAGGTTTAGGATTTTTGTTGCAGTTCCCAGTGAAAGATTGATTGTGGAATGGCGAACACATTATTGACCAATATCCTAACTGTTGCTACACTTAAACAATCATGATCTCACTGGTGAAATCAGTTGTTTAAGAAATAGTTTTATTCAAAAATGATAATCATTTACTCAACTTATTGTCATTTCAAAGCTGTATGATGTTTTGCAGGATAACTTGGCTTGACTGAAAAAAAAAACACCATTAAAGTCTTCTAAAGCCATATGATCCATTCTGATCCAGATGGAAATTTAAGTTGTACTATTCTAGTTTGTTTAGTGCATTTTGTTTACAGTAGTTTATTTATTCCCATCTGCTATCTCATTCCAGGCTTATTATAGTTTTGCATTTTTAATTTAGTTTTAGTTTCATTTTATTTGACTTTTAAATGTTTTCTAGTTTCAATATTTTTTTTTATTTTAGAGCTGCTACTAACTGGTAACATTTAAAAATGTTTGCAAGCATTCAATTTCTTGGCACATTCTAGTGTTATTGCTATTGTGTCTAGTGGAATTTAAAATTTTAATAAGGCAAGCTGTGAGCGTTTCAGGTTATATAATATACCATGTATCTGTAGCTAAGCTTGTATGTACACTAAGAGTCAAAAGATTTTGAACAGTAAGATTTTTAATGTTTTTTTTAATGAAGTCTCTTTTGCTCACCAAGCCTGCATTTAATCCAAAGTACAGCAAAAACATTACAGTTTTAACATGTCTTTACTTTTTAAAATAACAGTTTTCTATTTGAATATATTTTAAAATGTAATTTATTCCTGTGATTTCAAAGCTGATTTTTAGCATCATTATTCCAGTCACATGATCCTCAGAAATCATTCTAATATGCTGATTTTCTGCTCAAATAACATTTATTATGTTGAAACCAGTGGAGTATAATTTTTTTCAGGTTTTGCTTGAACAGCAAATCAGCATATTAGAATGACTTCTGAAGGATCATGATCATCTTCACTCTGAAGACTGGAGTAATGATGCTGAAAATTTAGCTTTGATCGCAGGAATAAATTACATTCTAAAATATATTCAAATAGAAAGCAGTTATTTTAAACAGTAAAAATTTCACAGTATTGCTGCTTTTGCTGTATTTTGGGTCAAATAAATGCAGGATTGGTGAGCAGAAGAGACTTCTTTAAAACACATCAAAAATCTTACTGTTCAAAAACTTGTAGTTTAGTTTCAGTTCTTAAAATTTATCCACCTCAAGACACATTGTGATGTCAATGAAGTCAAATGTCTTTGCCTTTCTTGTGTCTGCTCACCACATGTTCTCCTATTGTTGAAGATAGAAATGAGGGTGAGAAAATGATGACAAAGTTTTGAATAAGCTATTTCTTTCAGCCACAAATGTAGAGATTTGAGGTATTGTATAATAAGTTTCAATATTTCAGCTCTGCATCTGTGCTGGACTTGTCCTCTGTCATCTTTGGTCCTCTGAGCCCAATACTGCTCATGTTCTTGGTCTCTTTAGAACTAGATCCGATGCTCTTCAGTCCTGGCTCTGTTCCAACATGCCCTCTGGTTGCCCAGGCATGTGTCTCTTCTCCTGAGATGAGAGCGCTGCTTTTTTTAAGGCCGGACAAACTAGTGTTTGCTGTTTGTTTGCCCAGAGCAGCAACAGCTGTTTGTCTTGGGGAACGGCAAGCACTATAACTCTAGCACCATTTGGACTTTGGGTTTATTGCCCTATAGAGCCATTTTGATGGTGTGTTCAAAGCTTTTTAAAGTCTAGCACACATACAGACACCTGTGGTTCCAATATTTCTTTTATGAGACTATGAGGGGGTAATAAAGAGTACCCATTGGTTATTGGGGCATTTATGCATCAGTTTTTTAACCGTAAACACAAACTTTCTTTTTTAATCATCTCATTTACTGCTTCTCAGAGAATTGTATTCATAGTCGTGTGATGTACACTACCCTTCTAAAGTCCCCATGAAACAAAATTTAGTTTTTTGTTTTTGTATGAATATGTTAGCCTTAAGGTTATCTATAAGCTAGTGTGCTCGAAAACAAGTTCAGAAGATATAAACATTTAAAACTTTGTCTCTAACTTCTGCCAGTGTGAATCAAGGATTTTGATGACACCACCTGCACTTCAGCTTCTCATCAAACTTCCTGTCCAATCAAATGCTCTCTAGAATCCGAAGCGTCCCACCCCCTACACTATAAATAGCTGAAACAGGTCACTTGTTCACAAAATTAGTATTTTCTGTATGGTGAATGGCACATAGCACACTATATAGGGGATAGGGAATGATTCAGACATTTTGTCAGATGAACCGCCGCAGGACGCACACAGTCTTCTCAGATCCAGAGACACGAAATGCGCAAGCCGAGTCGCTTTAGTATCAATTTGATGAATTTAAAGGGGTGATCTAATAGACTGTGGCTTTCATAAAGGATTAGTTCACTTCCAGAACAAAAGTTACAGATAATGTACTTTGTACCCCCTTGTCATCCAAGATGTTCATGTCTTTCTTTCTTCAGTCGTACTGAGGAAAACATTTCAGGTTTCTCTCTTTATAGTGGACTTCTATGGTGCTCCTGAGTTTGAACTTCCAAAATGCAGTTTCAAAGGGCTCTAAATGATCCCAGCCGAGGAAGAAGGCTCTTATCTAACGGAACAATCGTTATTTTAGAAACAAATTGACAATTTATATACTTTTTAACCTCAAATGCTCATCCTGTCTCGTTTTCTTCTTCAACTTCAAAATTGTCCTACATCGATGCAGAAGTACAGACCCAGTGTTTACAAAGTGAACATACAAAGAAGATCCTTTACAAAAAAAGGTAAAACAATGATGTAGGATGATTTTGAAGTTGAAGAAGAAACGCATGCGCATTTGAGGTTAAAAAGTATATAAATTGTCAATTTGTTTAGAAAACAACCAATAATTTCGCTAGATAAGACCCTTCTTCCTTAGCTGGGTTGGTTTAGAGCCCTTTAATGCTGCATTTAAACTGCATTATGACTGAAGAAAGAAAGACATGACCATCTTAGATGACAAGGAGGTGAGTACATTATCTGTAAATTTTTGTTTTGGAAGTGAACTACTCTTATAAGTCTCTTATGCTCACCAAGGCTGCATTTATTGATCAAACATACAGTTAAAACAGCAATAACTTTACTATTTAAACCAGTTTTCTTTATGTAATGTATTAAAACATATTTAAATGGTAGTGTATAGCAGCGTTCAGTGGATGTGTATGTTCTCCTTTATCACACATTCTAGCTCTCATCTTCTAGATTCGTCTGCTCTATCCTAATTTTAATCCATAATTAAAGAGTCCTCGTAAGTATTCTGTTGAGCTGCCAGAAATCTGCGAAGCCGAGCGGCGCAAATTAGCCGACGGTATCTAATAGTTTTCCCCCCTCCTGCTCCAATTCCTGTTCCTCCTTATGCTCCGCTGTGAGAAAGTGAGCTGTGGTGGCAGGTGTCAGCTGAGAGAGCCGGCTGCTGATTGGCAGAGATGTTCAAATTGATTTTGAGCCTGTTTAATGCCAGATGTGAGATTCAAGATAAAAGTTGAAAGCACCAAACTTCTGCTTCACTGCATTTCTGTTATTTCTCACTTAAAATTCTGTGTCAGAAAAATGTCACAGTGCACGGTTTTTATGTTGACAATAGGCAATTCTTTTTCCTCATCATTACTTGTTTGTAAAAGTCGTATCCATGTCAATGATTACATACACAAAAGCTCTCAAACTGTTCAGCACAAAGCAATTTTCTGTCTTCGTGACATGTGATTTCTCTCAATTCCATCTATCCAAATGATATGAAACTTTAAACTGTAAGTATTCCTGTTTAATCTTTCTACGGCGCATCTGTCGGCTTTTAAGGCTCGCTACTTATTCTCTTCAGCAGTACATTTTTCCCACAGTTCTGCTGCATTATTCACCGTCAGGCTTCTCTTTGAGACACTGCCATGGCAGACTCGACTCTCTTCTTCACTGTGGGGGGGGGAAAGCTGTGCTTTGTGGAAACAACGGGGGGTTTAGTCAAAAGCAAAGACAATGTGAATTTGTCATGACTGTTTACAGCTGTTTTTTTATTAGTTTACTAAAACCACTCATGTAAGGAGCCAAGGAGACAGATCCAGTTGTCTAAGCTGAAAAGCAGAGAACTTTCTTTTTTTTTTTTTTTTACTTCATTTGACTGAGACGGCAGGATGTTTTGGTGCTCATTAATTCTCCAATAATTGCCGAAAGAAGCTGCAGGCGACCCTCTGAAGAGCAGCAATTTTGAGCCATCGTTCTTGGCTTTGTTATCAGTAGGTTCAGGTTGGTTTGGAGAGATTCAGTCCATTATTTTTAAATAGAAAGCTTCAAGTTGATCAATTTTGATTAACCTCCAGAGAGTTGAATCTTTTTGAAAGGTTTCAACTAGTTCTTAATTTAGATAACAGCAAATTGAGATATATTTTTATATTCTGAAAACTATTTATGTTTACATTTATGGATTTGGCACACAGTTTTATCTAAAGTGACTTACAATGCATTCAATCAAACCCATGACCTTAGCAATATAAAATACACTACCAGTCAAAAGATTTTTAATGCTTTCTCACTGAGCATGCATTTATTTGATTCAAAGTACAGCAAAAACAGTAAAATGTTGAAATATTTTTACTATTTAAAATAACTGTTTTTTATTTGAATATCTTTTAAAATGTAATTTATTCCTGTGATTTCAAAGCTGAATTTTTAGCATCATTACTCCAGTCACATGATCCTTCAGAAATCATTTTAATATTCTGATTTGCTGCTCAAACAACAGCTGAGTAGAATTTTTTTTTATTTTTAGCATTTATCTAAAACATAAAAATCTTTTGTCACGTTATAAATGTCTTTATCATCACTTTGCTCAATTTAACGCATCCTTCCTAAATAAAAGTATGAATTTCTATCATTTCTTTAAAAAAAAAAAAAGAGAAAATAAATTATACTGACTCCAAGCTTTTGAATGGTATAGTGTATAATGTTACAAAAGCTTTTTATTTCAGATGAATTCAAAACTTTTGATCTTTCTATTTATAAAGATTAATATTACTGTTTTAAATATTGATGATAATACTGCTGTTGTAAAAAATGTTTCTCGAACATCAAATCAGCGATATACATATAATATTTTTAGTGCTTTTTTGTATTTTGGATTAAATAAATGCAGGCTTGGTGAGCAGAAGAGACTTCTTTATAAAACATTATAAATCATACTGTTCAAAAACTTTTGACTGGTAGTGTATAACAAACTGAAAAGGAAAAAAAATTAAAAAAACATACATTTAATATTTATTTATGAACATTTTCTGAGAGCAATTTTTGTAGAAAGCTTTGCTATTATAGAAGATAAGCGGCAGATATGAGCGACTATTTAGACTTGGCTGCTTCGTAGTATCTATCTATCTCTAAAATGGATGCCACGAATGAAAGGCAAAGATCGATTGCTCTCTAAGGACGGTTTCATCAGATCATCTGCTCCATCTGATCTGCTCATGGTATCAAAGAGATGTCTTAATCTCCCAAATCTTTTAAATGAATATCATATCAAGTTAATTCAATATCTCTATCATCACTGGGACATTACAGGACTACATTCTGTACAAACAGTACTTACACCCTTTAATGTGATTTAAAACTGCATTACCTGATGCAGGGGACTCTCTATAGTCTGTTTGAGCAATAAAGGGCCAGCGGTCATTTGAGCAGGATGAGGCCGATCAGTAATGGGGTATCATTTCCCTCTTGGTACAGAGTGCATACCAGCCTTTATGTCTTCATTACAATAGACTGTTTTATTTTAGTGTAAAATCAATGACGGCTAACTGGCTTCTTAAAGAGAAGCCCACAACCCCTGGGGCGGTGCAACTCTGCGTTTTTCTCAATTTCTATCTGTTTCTCTATCTCACTCTGTTTATTTCTTTTTATCACCTTTGTATGAAGAAGGTTACAAATGCTGCACACTGGAGAATATAAGCACATTCTTTAAGTGATAGATTGCTATTCAGTATGAGCTTACCTTTAGGTCTGCAGTCTCTCTTGGTTTCTCTAATCTTAAACGGTAAAGCATTCATGGCCTCTTTCTGACCACCAGCTACTTCATTTTTAATACAGGTTAAGCTTTATCAAGAAAGCTGTGACTCATTTGTTGAACTGTCCTGCAGTGTGATAGCCTCCTATTTTAAACTACTATTTTTAAACTTTAATCGCGATTAATCAACTTGATGGCGCTAAATATAATAATAATGTTATATTATTATTATTATTATTATATGAATTTATAACATCTTTATCATTCATTAGTCACTTAAATGGTCCTGTGGTGTGGTAATATTTCATGTGATAATGACAAAATTGCTAATTATTTTATAATTATTATACGTGACATCATATCACATGAAATATTATCATACCACAAGACAATTTAAGCTAATGAAGGATAAAGATGTAAAAATTTAAATAGTTGTTGATTTAAAAAATAATACATTATTATTGAATTTAGTGCTGTCAAAATTAATTAATCGTGATTAAATGCATTCAGAATAAAAGTTTACATAGTATGTGTATATTTGTATATATAATATTATTTATTTATGTATATTACATATATTTCTTAAAAATATACATGTATGTGTGTACATTTATAAATACATATAAATATACACAGTACACACATATATTACGTAATCAATTTTGTTTGGAGTGTGATTAATCACACTTAACAATAAATGTAAATAAATGTAAAAATTTGACTATTCCAGGTAATTTACTGTTATTTTATTTTATTTTATTTTGCATGCAGCTTTTATGACTTAATATCACATGACATATTGTCACACCATAAGACCATTTAAAATTAACTAAAAACTAAAATGAAAAAACAATGAAAAAAGTGTTGGAAATTAAGGACAATTTTATAAACTCAGACATTATATATATATATATAGAGAGAGAGAGAGAGAGAGAGAGAGAGAGAGAGAGAGAGAGAGAGAATTTTTTATTATTATTATTATTTTTCATACATTTACATATACAAATGTAATAGTAATAATAAGAATCATTAAAAATATATATTTTTTTTAAATTATTATTATTATTATTATTCATACATTTATATATACTTTTTTTTATTATCACACAAACGACTTTTATGGCCTCACATCAAATAAAATATTGTCACACCACAAGACAATTTAAAATCAAGTTTCTGAACTGAAGAGTAATTACGAAATGGAAAATATAATAGATTCATAGAAATTTTTACTTAAATATGACCCGGGACCACAAAACCAGTCATAAGTGTCAATCTGTTGAAATTGTTATTTGTTAGCTAAATAAGTTTTCAGTTGATGTGTGGTTTGTTAGGATATGAAGATATTTGGCCGAGATAAAACTATTTTAAAATTGAAATTAAGGTTTATATGTATTTACGGTAGCAAATTTACAAAATATCTTCACGGAACATAATTTTTACTTAATATCCTAATGATTTATGGCATAAAAGAAAAATGGATCATTTTGACCCATAAATGTATTGTTGGCTATTGCTACAAATATACCCTTCTACTTAAGACTGGTTTTGTGGTCCAGGCACAAATTATTATTATATCATTATTAAATAATGTAATAATATAACAGATTCAGTTTCGAACCTGGAACATTCCTTTAATGTCCTTCAAAAAACGCACATGCACACCGTTTTGAGTTACTCCAGGTCTTATGTGTCCTAATAAATCGTAAAGACACGTGGGTCAGGGTGATATAACCTCTCATTAAGGCTGGTTTGCTGGACACACACACTTTGACCCTCTTCTGAGACAGAGCATGAAAAGGTTAATCGCTCTCTCTCAGCGGACCCGTACACACATAGACCATTCTAGAGGCCGCGTTAGTCACGTCCATCACTTGGCCGCAATAAGATTGAAGTTGCATGAGTGCGTGTGAGTGAGCAGGTTTCTGCTGCAGCTGATATAGTGGTCAGAGTGATGGATAAGTTTCTCACTCAGCTCCCAGAGAACCTGTTCCATAGTTTCAATTACACTGACCTTGAGCTCAAACCGCATGCCTCTTTGCAAACCCCTTTTCATCTATTTAAATTGAGCTGTCTTTTAGAGCTCCAACCCTTTTGTTCTTTGATGTAAAAGCCAAGAGTGAAATTCACCTTCATAAAACTTCCACAAAGCCTGACTTTGATGTTTGTACCACCTGTGATTTATTGTGTTTGCATATTTTTCTGGTATCTGGAAACCCTGATTGTTTTTTTTAAACTACACGCTCGGTGTCCTCTTTGTCCTGTGAGAAATCGGAGGTGAGATGCATTGTGTTTACCCGCCCAGTGTTTATTCCTCTGGGGCTCTGCTTAAGACGCACCAAGTTGGGTACGGCGTTGCGAGACAGGCTTCCCATGATAAATGTCCTTTCTGGGACACTTTGTTTACTAAGGAGTCTGCAAACTGCCATGTCGCCTTTCAACTCCAGCAGCAGCTTAGCGTTAGAACTGTGCCGCTGTAAATATAGATCAGTGCTTTTCAAAACAAACACTCGCCATATAGAACATCAGATGTGAACATCCCCTCCAACCTTGAAGAACATTGATAGACTTACTTAGGCACATTTTGCATGTTGCTTCTAATCCAGTGAAGCGCATCTGTTGAAAATGTGGCTTTGAGAGTGAGATGCAAGGCTTCTCCCACACATATTCAGTAGTGTTTAAGATGCAGTGGAAACCAGCGCAAGAGCAGTTTCTAGTCTAAGCCTCTAGCTGAAGCTTGAATTGTGACTGACACCTCCATCTCCAACAGAGCAACGCAAGAATCACTCACTCAAATTATACGATTCAGTTTTCTCATGAATGTACCATGTCATACCATATACTGTGTGAAATATATATGTACAGTTGAAGTCAAAAGTTTACATACACCTTGCAGAATCTGCGAAATTAGATATTCCACATAAAAAAACTGTTTACGTCCACAAGAGAAAATAATAGTTGAATTTATAAAAATTACCCTGTTCTAAAGATTACATACACTTGATTCTTAACACTGTGTTGTTACCTGAATAATCTACAGCATTTTTTTTGTTTTGTTTTGTTTAGTGATAGTTGTTCATGTGTCTCCTCTATTCTTCAGAAAAATGTTTAAGGTCCCACAAATTCTTTGGTTTTTTAGTATTTTTTGTGTATTTGAACCCTTTCCAACTATGACTGTATGATTTTGAGATCCATCTTTTCACACTGAGGACAGCTGAAGGACTCATATGCAACTATTACATAAAGTTCAAACACTCACTGAGGCTACAGAAGGAAAAACAATGCATTAAGAGGGGGTGAAAACTTTTGTAATTTAAAGATCAGGGTCAATTTCACTTATTTTATCTTCTGGGGAACATGTATCTTATGTAGCTTCTGAAGGGCAGTACTAATTAAAAAAAAAAAGATATTTAGGCAAAATAAGAAAAATTTACACATCCTTATTCCATTCAAAAGTTTTCACCCCCTGGCTCTTAATGCATCTTTTTTCCTTTCTGAAGCATCAGTGAGTGTTTAAGCCTTCTGTAATAGTTGCATATGAGTCCCTCAGTTGTCCTCGGTGTGAAAAGATGGATCTCAAAAACATACAGTCATTGTTGGAAAGGGTTCAAATACACAAAAATGCTGGAAAAACCAAAGAATTGACCTGAAGGATTTTTTTCTGGAGAACAGCAGAAAGTTTAACTGTTCAGGACAGGCAAGGGACTCATATACAACGATCACTAAACAAAAAAACGGCTGTGGATCATTCAGGGGAACAACAAAGTATTAAAAATCAAGTGTGTGTAAAATTTTAAACAGTGTCATTTTTATACATTTTTTTAAATATTATTTTCTTTTGTGGACTATATGTACATTTCTTTTTTTGTGGAATATCACATTCAGGTCAGTACTAAATAAAAACCAACATGCATTTTGGATGATCCCTCTTATTTTAAAATAATTAACATTTTGCAGATTCTGCAAGGTTTATGTGCACATTTGACTTCAACTATATGTACACCAGAAGTGTTTGAGAGCTGCTGGCTCAATATCTGAAACTGTTTTAAGCAGATCAAGAGGTTAAGAGAAGATCTACCTTCACCTGAAGTCTGTGATTGGAATAGTTGTGTCAACAGTTCTTGTAACTGAGGTGAAATACATGGTTGTAGCCATTCTTTCTGTTTTCTTGCCGTTTAAACTGTATAACAGTATCTTAATTTAAGTGTAAAGATTTGACAGCTTTAATATGCGCCTATGTCATCGATTTACTTCTCCAACTATGATTTTTTAACATGAGCTTAAAAATACTACAAACAGAACAGTCAAGAAAGGATTCTTGGAGTGCTGAGCTCAGTTGGGTGTTAAATTATTAACTCTGTCCAGCGAGTCGGTCCAAAACAAGTGAGAACTGAAGCAAGAGGCCAGAATCAGCATGTCTCTCTTTCTCTCATCCTTTTTTTCATCTGAGACTCATCAGAGAAGAACAAAGCCTCCATTTATGTCTCCCGTCGAGGCACACACTGCTAATGCACCATTATGAGGCACTCGCCTCACCCCACTCACGTCCTTTCCCTAGGCTTTCAGGACTTTGCTGTAGCTCCGAGGATACTTTTTTCCTGTCTTTCCCTGCACGTTGCACCCCGACCCCTGTCTTTTTTCTTTCGCTAATGTGTTCGCTCACGTTTTGCCCCTGCCTCTCACCTCTGCTTCTTCCTGGAGTTTTTGATGTGACGGCACAGGCTGCCGTTTCAATCACAGGAGTGGTTTTACAAATAAGGTAAATGAGTTAAAATTGCACGCAGCCTGAAGGATGGTCGAAGGGGCCGGTAAGCAGCACGGTCGATTTTTTGTCCAGGCGTGCTCTGACTTTGTAAGTGTTTGAGGATGTTTTAAGCAGTGCTGAGGTAGTACGACCATGCTAATGCTAATGACCTTCAGTCACTGTTACACATATAAATGCGGCATGATGGATGGACACAAAATGGCTTAGTGATTTGAGAAACGGTGTTGTTAATGTAGATTAGTCTGTTAGCTTAACCCTCAATCGTGCATTCATATACAGAAACGTAGTGCTCCAGCAAACTTCTAGTGATTAATTTGTATATATTTTAAATGCAAATGAGCTTTGTGGTATATTGTTGTGGTATATTGTTGGGGGGAGGGGAGTGTTTTGTCCATTTGGATTGTGAAAAGTAGCCTCTTTACAATATGTGACCCTGGATATTAAGGATATTAAGTAAAGATCATGTTCCATGAAAATATTTTGTACATTTGCTACCTTAAATATATCAAAACTTAATGTTTGATTAGTAATATGCATTGCTAAGAACTTAATTTGGACAACTAAAGGCAATTTTGATTTTTATTTATTTTTTTTTTGCACACTCAGATTCCAGATTTTCAAATAGTTGTATCTCGGCCAAATATTGTCCTATCCTAACAAACCATACATCAATGCAAAGCTTTCAGCTTTCAGATCTCAAATCTCAATTTAAAAAAACTGACCCTTATGACTGGTTTTGTGGTCCAGGGTCACATATTTCTATATTTTTAGATTTTACCCTATGGAACTGGATGTTGTAAATTTAGTTGTAAAGTCACCTTGAGCTTTGAAAGGTGCCGCATAAACGAATAAATTGAATATATTTGTTTTTATATTCACATATTGCATTTGAATGCATTAAAATCTGATCAGAAGTCGCAGTAAAGACATTAACATTATTACAAAAAAATCTTTTTCAAATAAATCAGCATATTAGAATGATTTCTTACAGGTCATGTGACACTGAAGACTGGAGTAATAGCTGCTCAAAATTCAGCTTTGCCATCTCAGTAAAAAATATACTTTAAAATATGTGACCCTGGACTACAAAACCAATCATAAGGGTCAATCTTTTGAAATTGAGTTTTATACATCTGCTAAAAGCTGAATAAATAAGCTTTCCATTGATGTATATTTTGTTAGGATAGGACAATATTTGGATTTGAAAATCAGGAATCTGAGGTTGCAAAAAATATTGAGAAAATTGCCTTTAAAGTGTCCAAATGAAGTTCTTAGCGATGCATATTACTAATCAAAAATTGAGTTTTGATATATTTATGGTAGAAAATGTACAAAATATCTTCATCTCAATGATTTTTGGCATAAAAGAAAAAAAAAATCGATAATTTGGACCCATACGATGTAATGTTGGCTATTGCTACAAATGCACCCGTGCTACTTAAGACTGGTTTTGTGATCCAGGGTCACATATAGTAAGATAGAAAATAATTAATTTAAATTCTAATAATATAACAGAATATTAGAGATCTTTGTATGAGCTTTACATTTTACATTTTTTATTTATTTATATGTGATTCATATCTCAGTTCAATTGATCAATGTAAATAAGCATAATCTGAACAAAAGTGATGTGAACTACAACTGCCGACACAGCTGCTCTCGTTTTCGGCAGTTTCAATTGTTGCCTAATTATGATATGATGCATTGCAACCTATTAAATTGAATCATAACATACAATTATGCACACCGATATCTCTCACATCCTTGTTTTAATTGCTGTCAAATTAAATAAGTGAACTACTATGACTACGGTTGTAGAAGCCAGCTCTTCTCCGGTTATCTGACAACTCGCTGCTTCACAACATGGATGTTGATACATCGAGTTCTCCATGTTACATTAGCACAGAGCCATTTCTCACCTCCCAGGGCATTAAAAAAAGGCCCTCGCCCTCAGGCTAAAGTGCTCCCTCACCAAACAGAGCATCAGCGCCCACTTTTAACCTGCCAAGTGTGAGATACACACAGCCTCTGTGTCTCTCACAGTGTTCTTTATCTCACCCGTGGTGGGAAAGTTACTCAGCAGAAGAGCGTGCTGATAATTTCAACCACCATGACTGAAGGAATTAGTTTCACTGGGTTGCTGTCCTCAAGCTTGCTGCTTCAGTCTCAAAGGCATTGTCAGGCAGTTGAGTTAACCGCCTTGTTTATGCTTGAAAGTGAATGTAAAAGCGATTAATAATTTGCAACATCAGACCGAGGATGCGACTGTCGCGTGTGCTTTCATCGCTGTCGTGCCGTTGGTCGGTTGTCGAACACGCTTACACTTTAGCGTTCACACGGGGAAGGCAGTCCGTGATGCTTTTTGATTTGCCGCGTGGCACCCGTCAATTCATCACTGCCGAGTGCGATTCCGTATTCACAAGGAGATTGCTTTGGGTATTCCAGTAACAGCGAAGGAAATGTCAGCCGCTTCTTCCTCGTCATCTCTGCAGGCATCTCTTTGTGCCCTTATCGCAGATTGATGGGGAAAACAGCCTCTCCTCTCAGCGTTGTCAATCAGAAGCTCCTATAAACATTACAGATACGCCACTGCAGTCACGCAGCTGGACTCTGTGTCTGCACACAAATGTCAATGGACAGTCTTCTGTTCATCCAAATTATGGTTGTGAAGAGTTGTGGCCCTCAAGGGACCAAGATGGCAGGGTGTTTGTGCCCCCTAGAGGAATCTATTGGCATGGCAAATTGTTGCTGCATCAGAATGTATTTGTTTGAGGGCCAGAAGCACGTCATGCGATGGAAAGCTCTATTTCAGTTAGCGTTTGTGGTGCATAATGAATGTTGTTTCTCCGAACAACAGCTTTGGCTCTGAATCGATGTTCCAGAATGCATCAATATCTCATAATCTTCTGTTTCTCTCTGCAGTTGTGTGGCTGTGGGCTGCTGGGAGTTGGAATCTGGCTGTCTGTGTCTCAAGGCAGCTTCGCCACCTTCTCTCCCTCCTTCCCCTCTCTCTCCGCTGCCAACATGGTCATCGCCATAGGCGCCATCGTCATGGTGACGGGCTTCCTCGGTTGCCTGGGTGCCATCAAGGAAAACAAGTGCCTGCTTCTGAGCGTAAGTTATCGCACACCTACACACTTTTACGCTCCTGAGGTGTAAAAACTCAGTAATGGCCTGTTGCGAGTGGAAAATGATTGCACCACCTTTTAACCTTTTAATATCGAGTCATGTGTTCTTGTGAATAAGTTTCATATTATGAAAGTTGAAGGCAAAATTTTACATGCACCTTGCAGAATCTCCAAAATGTTAATTATTTTACAAAAATAAGAAGAATCATACAAAATTCATGTTATGTTACATATTATTGTAGCCCAATATGTGCTGATTACAATGTAATCAGATTTAGACCATTCATATGTTTTTAAGATACTGAAAAAAGCACAAATGTCAGGGCATGTCAAAACTTCTCCAGGGCTCCAAAACACCCTCAGACCCCAGAGGGTTAATTAGTGATGACTTGCGTTAGATATCTCACATAAAATAATATATTCCACAAGAGAAAATAATAGATGAATTTATTTGCAATACTCTTGTTACCTGAATGATCCACAGCTGTGTTTTTTTGTTTAGTGATAGTTGTTTATGAGCCCCTTGTTTGTCCTGAACATTTAAACTGCCTGCTGTTCTTCAGAAAAATTCTTCAGGTCCCACAAATTTAGTTTTTCAGCATTTTTGTGTATTTGAATCCTTTCCAACAATGACTGTATGATTTTGAGATCCATCTTTTCACACTGAGGACAACTGAGGGACTTATATGCAACAATTACAGATGGTTCAAACACTCACTGATGCTTCAGAAGGAAACACAAGGCATTAAGATTCGGGGGGTAAAAAACTTTTGAACAGAATGAAAATTTTCATTTTTCTCATTTTGCCTAAATATATATATTTTTTCATTTAGTACTACCCTTCAGAAGCTACAGAAGATACGTACATGTTTCCCTGATGTTCCAGTTCAAAAAGTTTTCTCCTCCCAGCTCTTAATCCATTTTTTTCTTCTGGAGCATCAGTGAGTGTTTGAACCTTCTGTAATAGTTGCATATTAGTCCCTCAGTTGACCTCAGTGTGAAAAAACTATTTTTTAGATTTTAAAATCACAGTCATTGTTGAAAAGTGTTCAAAAACACAAAAATTCTGAAAAACCAAAGAATTTGTGGGACTTGAAGGACAGCAGGCAGTTTAACTGTTCAGGACAAATAAGGGACTCATCACTAAAGAAAAAAAAAACACAGCTGTGGATCATTCCGGTAACAACACAGTATTAAGAATCAAATGTATGTAAACTTTTGAACAGGGTCATTTCTGTAAATTTAACTATTATTTTCTCTCTTGGACCTATTAAATGTCTTTTATGTGAAATATCTTATTCAGGTCAGGTAATTTTGTATGACCCCTCTTATTTTGGTAAAATAATTAACATTTTGCAGATTCTTTATGTAAACTTTTGACCTCAACTGTATATACTTTATACACTGATTTATATGTTCTTGTGAGTGACTGTACTAGGGCTGTCATGATTCCTTGATTCAATTCGAGTACTCAATTTAAAAAAATCCTCAATTGCGTTTTGCCTGTGTCGAGTAACAGCCAAAATACTGAAGTGGCGCATTCTACAAATGAATTTCATTATACTATTTAAAGGTGTAAAAAATAAAAGGTGTATAAAAAGATATATAATATATTCTGCAAGGTGTATAATATGAAAAATGTAAGGTATTATTTACACAACTCTTGATTCTGATCAATCGCAGCACTGTACACATTACGCAACTGTTTTTACAGAATGTATAAGCAACTGATTTCCCAGTCCATTTACAGTTTCCTACATCATTGTGCTAGTTTCATGGCTCATGTGTTGTCTGCAGTCTCTTTCTTCTCGCATAAAACAATAATTTCAGCCAAATTAACATTTCATGTCCTTTCATTTATTTATTTAGTGAGTTGCTGTGTAAAACGTGGGATAATGTACAGCTGGCCCAGTCATTATCTCAAAATAAGCCCCGTCAGGATGTGAAGTGGCCTTATGAATACCTTTCATAATGCATTATACATACAGGCTTAAAGTAAACTGTTAGCAGAGAGGTTTGCTAATTATCAGCATTGCAAAATGAGTCTCTTCATTGCGCTCAAGGGTTTTGCTTCAGAACTAGAGTTAAACCACATGGCTCTTTATTTTTTTTCTCTTTGACTGCCAATCTCTCTTTGATTTTTACACTCGTTTTCACTTTCTTTTTCCCCATCACCACTAATCATTCGGCTAATGGTGTAAAACAGTCTAATTGAAAAAGGTTGTCACTCGCATGCTTTTCTGTCATTTGCAGAAGTGAATAATGCATCTGTCACATCATATTGTTTTGTTCTGGTAAACGAATATTAAACACTGTGCTATTCGCTTGTGCACTTGCCATGTGATTCTAAACAAGTCACGTTCGATTCAGTTCAAGGGAAGGAAGAGACTTTTCTGGAATTCACAAATCCAGTCAAACCTAGACTCATCACCATTCCTCCTTATTAATTTTTAATGTCAATCTCCAGTTCCTACGGTTCACTAAATGCCTATTAGATAGAAGCGGTGTAAATTCGAATAGCCTGACCTTTAGATTTCACTATCTGTGCTGTATATACGCCATGTCCATGGCTCTGAGGGAGAGTGAGACATCAGAGAAGGGTTTTCACGTCACTGGGTTTGAGATCTAAGCAGCCAGCCCAATGTTTTTGGATGTGGTGTAGTGCTCTCTTCCCCCAGAGGTCTAGGAAGGAAGAACCTTCAAAGCTTTTGCAGTCTTCACATCCATTCCCTCAACTTTGCTCTATTTACACACCCCATATGGCCCTGACCAGCGAGTAAAGTCGTGGCGTAGCAGACGTATACACACGTTGTCATTCAGCGGTTGGCGAGGCCACACGTAGTCAACTCAATCGCTCTCACCCTCCTCTAATGGCGGAAGGGAACTTATTTGGCGGACCTGTCAATGTTGAGGTTTAATAAACAAGTGTCTTAAAGGCTTTCAGATGGCCCGAATCTGTGTTTCAGATGGACTTTGACAGGAACGGTCATCAGGAGATGACTGGAAAATGTACTGAGCACTCAGCGAAATAATGTTTACCGGCTGACAGGCGCATGCTGTGTGGAAGGCTGTGTAAATATTTAGCTGAAGAAGTGAAATGAGAATGAGAGGGAGAGAGTGAGTGTAGAAAGCTGAGATGATTCATTCAGACAGGTCTTTCCTTGTGTCTCAATCGTACCACTCACTTCCTTTTTTTGTGTGTTTTCTACTTGCAGTTCTTCATTGTCTTGCTGATTATTCTGCTGGCTGAGCTGATTCTGCTCATTCTTTTCTTTGTCTACTCTGATAAGGTAAGCCTGTTCACCAGTTTTATATTGTGCAAATGATTTACTGCATTTCCATACAAATCCCAATATCTAATCTCCAATTAGTGACAGATTCTTTACTTTGATTTTGCATGGCAGATCGAAAAATCCCATCAAACTGAAAAACTGTAAATGATTAAACAATTAAAATTTATAAGCAAATGAATAGCAGAACATTTTGAGTTGTGCTGTTTAGCCACACATCACATGAAATCTCATTAGTCCAGAATGTGCTATAAACAACTATTATTTAATCAGTAATGTATTTGCATTGTAGTTTATGTCCATGTATTCTTAGTACTGTCAAAATTAGCACGTTAACACAGGTGATTAATTTTTCCAGTTTAACAGGGTAAAAATATTTAACGCAGGCGTGGAGCTAGGGTTGGCCACCCCACTCACAATTGCTGCTTCTGTCTCTTTTTTTTTCTTCAGTAAAACAACAGTGAACTGCGGTCAGATGAGATGTTTTCAGGCCATATGTCAGTAAAAACTAATTTTCCTGTCCTGTCAGCCGTTATACTGTGCTTGTAGCACAGTACGCTCTAGCCTGTATCATTTCATTTTAAAGCGCGAAGGAAACTACGAGTATGCGTGCAAGAAGCCTAAAGAAATATCAGCTAAGTAATCAAATAACGCAGCTGCTGTGATGTCTGTTAATCAAAGAACAAAATCAATCATTTTGTTGGTTTAAGAATTGATCTATATTTAATTTAGTGTTTGATAACTTTATTTAATTTCTGTATATTTCCTACTGGGCAGGTAAATAATGGGTTTTATGAAGATTGTTTTAAGTTCTCTTAAATTAGAAGGTTTTTTTTAAGTCTAATAAATGTTAAAATTGATAGCTCTCACTTGCAACTGAGGTCAAAAGTTTACATCCCCTTTCAGGATCTGCTGTGATGGTTGTTCACGAGTCTCTTGTTTAACAGTTAAACTGCCTGCTGTTCTTCAGAAAAATCTTTCAGGTCCCACAAATTGTTTGGTTTTCCAGCATTTTAGTTTATTTGAACACTTTCCAATAACGACTGTATGATTTTGAGATCCATCTTTTTACACTGAGGACAACTGAGGGACAAACCATGCACTTTTTGAATTTTAAGATTTAGGTTATATTAATTAATTTTGTCATCTGGGAAACATGTGACGATCTTCTGTAGCCTCTGTAGCCTCTGAAGGCCAAGACTAAATGAAAAGAAAATATGATATGTAGGCAAAATAAGAAAAAAATACACATCTCTAAATGCAACATTTTTCCTTCTGGAGCATCAGTGAACATTTGAACCTTCTTCAATAGTTGCATATCAGTTCCCTAGTTGTCCTCAGTGTGAAAAGATGGATCTCAAAACCATACATTCATTGTTGGAAAGGGTTCAAATACACAAAAAATGCTGAAAACCAAAGAATTTGTGGGACCTGAAGGATTTTTCTGAAGAACAGCAGAAAGTTCAACTGATAAACAAGAGACTCATGAACAACTATCACAAAAAAAAAAAAAAAAAGGAAAACACTGGACATTCAGGTAACAACACAGTATTGAAATTCAAGGGGGTGTAAACTTTTGAACGGGGTCATTTTTATAAATTCAATTATTTTCTCGGGTGTACTATGTAAACATCTTTTATGTGAAATATCTTATCAGATCAGTACTAAGTAAACAGTAACATGCATTTTGTATGTTCCCTCTTATTTTGTTAAAATAATTAACATTTTGCAGATTCTGAAAGGGGGATGTAAACTTTTGGCCTCTTTTGAATGGCTATAGTCAATGGTTAAATATTAGACAAAAAAACACTCGCCATCAGTCATTTAAAAAAAATGCCACTAAACAAATATTAAAAATATATAGTCTTCGTTGTTTCTATGTTAATTTGAAGATTGAATGTGAATTTATCGCAATATAAAAGAATATTTAAAAACTTTATTTTAACAGGGATTAATTGTGATTAATAGTAATTAATAACAGAAAAAAATGTGCAATTAATTAGTTTTCGGGGGTTTTTTTGTAATCAACTGACAGCACTGTATCACAAAAACTATTAACCTTTTTTTTTTTTTTTTTTTTTTTTTTTTTTTTTTTTCTTTTAACCACTATCTAGTATCCCCATAAAATTTGCCTTAAACTGTGTGGATGGAAACCCAGCTATAAACTGTCGAATGCTTGTCCCATTTCCTCAGCTTAATCAGGTCAGCAAGTTCTTTAAAGAACAGCCGCCTCTCTTGTCTTGGGCAATGCAGGTTAAGAGTTTTCATCACCAGGCGAGCACTCAAAGGTCAGAGGTCACCCCACACAACAAGGCCTAATCCCAGCCAGTTGTCACCAAGTAATTGGCGCTGAGCTCTTTCTCGGTCAATCCTTCCACCTGCCTTAGCATTCAGACTCTTTCTCATGGCCTTCGGGGCAGCACGCACGCACACAACTGGAAGCGATACTGTGCCAACTGGAATGTCTAAAAGAGGGCAGTCTGACCTTTTGACACCATGCAGATCCTGGTGGATTACTACCCACCCAGAGCACACAGAGGTCCCGTTTCCTCTTTGATGAAGTTGCGAGTGTCACCAAACAGATGCTTCAGTCTCCTTTCCAAGGGCACTTCCCAAACGTACGGCAGGATGCTTGGAGGTGTTAAATCCCGTCAAGGATTTCTGGGTGGTTCATTATTCACTCCGTTTGCCACGCTCTCGGTGGAAGCTAAAGTAATTCACTTACCCACAATCCATTTAGAGATTAGGATCTGCCTATCTCCAAGGTACGAGAACTGCTTGGTTGTCTTATCGGAGCGTGTAACTCGCACTCAAGTGTGGACTGCAAACCGAGGCTGCGTTTTGGTGGCAAAATGAACGCCATGTTTTTTTTCAAGCATATAACTTGCTTCCTCCTGTGTAAGTTTGTTTCTGCAAGCACACTTTTTTTTTTTCCATTGTGTGCTGACTCACGGTTGTACCTTCATATGACGGATGCTAGATTGAAAGCAGTGTACCCAACATGTATTAGTCTTTAAAGACCACTCTGAGACCCCCAGCCATGTATTGATGTTGTTCATATTACCGATATACAAGATACCTATATGACCTTTAACACAATGTGATGAGAGAGATACTTCAGAGAGAAGTGAGGGAAGATGAGATATAGAGATTTATATCAACCGCACAGGGCTGTGAGCACGTTTCTTTCATTTCTCTGCCGCATGAACTGGGCGGCAGGGGTACAGCCGTCACTCAAAACCTGCAGCTCTATCTGCACAGAATGGCGTGAGTGATCAGAGGAATGTTTAATTGACTCCATTATTTGATCTCCAAATTACAAGGCATTCATTATCACATCTGAGGAACAAAGGCATGCTGGCAATGTATGAAAGCACGCTTTTTCTGTACAAACCACAAAGTTAAGCCAAACATTTTGCTCAGGTAGTACAAGGCAGGATGTTATATAGAGCTAGAAGAAGAAAAAGTTTGAATTTAACATTTTAAAAATTTGGAATTTTGTAAATTAGAATTTTAGACTATTAGAGGCTGTAATTTTATAATTTAAATATTTCCAGCTAATTTCATCTTCAAAAAAAATCACAACAAAAAATCAAGGATGTGTAAAAGTAAGGCTTTCAGATTCTTACAAGAATTTCTATTTTAAATAAATGACTTTCTTTTGAATTTTTTATTCATCCAAAAAATCCTTGCAAAAGTAAGGTTTCCACCAACGTTTTAATCACCAGAAACATTTTGAATTGTGATGATAATAAGAAATGAGAAGAGTACAAAATGAGCATATTAAAATGATTTCTAACTTGAGTAATACATACAATAATAAATTAATACTATATACACAAGTCAAAAGTTTTGGACGGTAAGATTTTTAATGTTTTTTTAAAGGAGTCTCTTCTGCCTGCATTAGTTTGAAATCCAAAATACAGCAAAAACTGTACAATTTTTAAATATTTTTTTACTATTTAAGTAAGTATTTTCTATTTGAATATATTTAAAAATGTAATTTATTCCTGTAATTTCAAAGTTGAATTTTTAGCATCATTATTCCAATCAGCTGAAAACAGCTGAGTAGTATTTTTTTTAATTGATGAATAGAAAGTTCAGAGAAAAAGTATTGAAATCTAAAATAGAAACCTTTTATTTAACATAAATATAATATAAATCAATCATCAAAAACAAACAAAAACAAACAAAAAGCTTTTGAATGGTATAGTGTATAATGTTACAAAAGCTTTTTATTTCACATACATGCTGATCTTTAAATCTTTCTGAAAAAAAAAGTACTTAACTGTTTTAAATATTGATGATAATAATAAAAAATGATTTCTGAAGGATCATGTGACATTTAAGACTGGAGTAACGATGCTGAAAATTTAGCTTTGCATCACAGGAATAAATTACATTTTAAAATATATTTAAGTAGAAAGCAGATATTTTACATTTTAAAAAGTATTTCAAAACTGTACTGCTTTTGCTGTATTTCGGATTAAATAAATGCAGACTTGGTGAGCAGAAGAGACTTCTTTATAAAAAAAAAATTAAAAATCTTACTGTTCAAAAACTTTTGACTGGTAGTGCATTTAATACGATGTATGTATAAATATGCCACACAAAAAGCTAATTTGGTAAATGTCAAACTAACAAAATTCAAATCTGTTCATCATTGCTATAGCTTCATTATGTGAGATCTCTATAAAGTTTCACTTTTGATGTTTTGTGCAATCCTCAGTCTTTAACTCAGCAAGATGCTTCCCTCCTGCAGACATGTTGGCGAAACAGTACAGTGGGTCTCCACCTCACTGAGCGTACGTGAACGCGGTGGATTAAAGCACACACGTGGGTCCTGCAGTGACCCACCATCTGACTGCAGCAGATGGCGAAGGCTAGGCATCAGATTAGAGCATCCGTCTTTACGCCCATGACCTCATTCCTGCGCGTGTGCCGCAGGACGGCGGCCAAATGAAGCCATATTAGCTGATTTGAAAAGGGGGGAAGCACGGTAGCGTGATTTTTCGGATAGGCTTACAGAGACAGATGAAGAGCATTACCGAGCACTTTCGCCTCCTCAGCTGTGGCTACGGTTTAATCCGTAGATGACTCACAGTTTTTAGCCTCTAATGTTGTGCCATTACATGGTAAAAGCGACACAATTAGGGATGCTCTAAAAATGAGTAGCGACCTACATGTGCATGGAATGGATTGAGAGTATTTTTGATACAAAGGTCCCCAAACTCATATCATAGTTAAGTCAAACAAAACACAGGTCCCTACTGTATTTCATGTTATTCAGGTGATTCCGGTGGAGTGAAGCTTGTGATCTCATGTGGCAGCATTATTGCGGTTGTTTGTTTACTTGCCGATTTTAGCTCTGAATTAAACCAATTTACTCACGTTAAACAAATCAACAGGGAATGTGCCAGTGTTGAAATGATTTGCGTCAGGCTTGACTGTATAAATAGCCATTTTCCACTTCATAAGCTTAAAGCAGCAAATGTGTCTTGTAAACCGCCTGAACAGGTGAGGCGGTCAGCCAGGGTTTTGAGGACTTCGAGCCAGGTTTCTAAGCACCTGATGCCGTGACAGTAGGACCCACGCTGAGCGTATCTTGCCAGCTCGCAGCATGGCCAGACTTTCCCTAGCTGATCAAGAATCTGGCCCATCATATGGGCTGGAAATTACCATCCCATGACAGGCACTTATGTCGGGAGGCTCTTATGTGTGCTAATGGAACATTATTTCCGATGTGGAAATGGTTGGTAATGGGATAGTTCATGTTAAATTGTAAAAATTCAGTCACTAACTCACCCTCATGTTACAAACTTGCAGCACAAAGGAATTTTAAATGATGTCTTGGTCTTTTCATGTAAAATACAGTGCCTTGCGAAAGTATTCATACCCCTACATTTTGTTATGTTGCTGCCTTGCGTTAAACTGCTTCAAACTTTTTTTTTTCTTCCCACATCATTCTGCACTCCATACACCATAATAGCAAAGCAAAAAACTGTTTTTTTAACATCTTTGCAATTAAAAAAAAAAAAAAAAAACTGAAATGATTCCATTGCATGAGGTAAAAATATTTAAAAAAAAACTCATGTAGAGCTCAGAAACAGGATTGCATCAATCCACAGATCTGGGGAAGAGTTCAGAAAAAATCCTGCTGCATTGAAGGTTCACAGAAGCATATACTCTCTGTTACCCTTAATGTAAGAAGTTTGAAACAACCAGGACTCTTCCTAGAGCTGGCCTCCTAGCTGAGCAATTGATGGAAAAGGGCTTTGGTTAGAGTGGTGACCAAGTTCCTGATGGTCACTCTAGTTGAGCTCCGTGATCATATGTTGGAGATAGGAGAAACCTACAGAAGGACAAACATCACTGCAACACCCGATTTGGGCTTTATGGCAATGCAGCAAGACTCAATCCTCTCCTCAGTGAAGACACTTGGAACTTTCAAAAAAGTATCTAAAGAATCCTCAGACTTTGAGAAACAAGATTTTCTGGTCTGATGAACCTCAATTCCAAGGATCATGTATGGAGGAAACCAGGCACTGCTCATCACCTGCAGAGTACCATCCCAAAAGTAAAGTGTGTGGGTTGCAGCCTCATGCTGTGGGGCTGTTTTTTTAGTGGACTGAGGGACTCATCAGTGTAGAAGAAAAGCTCAGTGCACCAAAATATTGAGATAGCCTTAAGAAAAAAACAGTTCAGAGCATTCAGATCCTCCATCTGGGCAGAAGGTCCATGTTTCAACAGTACAATGACCCTAAGTACACAGCAAGAGTGGCTTATAGACAACTTTGTGAATGTCCTTAAATGGTCCAGCCAGAGCCTGGGTTTGAACCCAATCAAACATTTCTAGAGAAACCTGAAAATATGTTTTGTCCCCATCCAACCTGACAGAGCTTGAGAGGGGAAGAATGGCAGATAAATGCCAAATGTGCTTTTCGCATCATACCCAAAAAGACATGAGGCTGTAAAGGTGCTTCAGCTAAGTACTGAGTAAAGGGTATGAATACTTATGCGATGTACTTATTTCAGTTTTCTTTTTTAATAAATGTACAAATTTGTGACGGATCTGTTTTTGCTTTGTCTTAATGGTGTATGGACTGTAGATTGATGGGGAAAAAGTAATTTAAAGCAGTTTAACATAAGGCTGCACAAAACAAAATGTGAAAAAATAAAGCAAGGCAGTGTACATATAAATGAGCATGCAAAAAGATACAAAACTGTTAACTGTTAATACAAGAAAATCATATGGTCAGCAAATTGAACTTGAGTCAGAATTTGAGTTTGAGTAGTTAACAAATCAGTCAGATCTGTTTTGTGTACTGGATTGACTGATGGATTAATTGAAATGATCCAACTCACTATTCTCATGAACACAAGCAGTAAAAAACAGCTTACAGTATAGTGTCATGTTTCATCAGGTCCAAATTTTTTAGTTTTTGACATTTTTGAAGCTTCAAATATAATTGAAAAGATGGCCATAAACTCACTTCTCACATGAACTCTTATAAGGAGAGCAAACCAGTGAATAATAACGTATTTTTGGTCTGTTCTTTAAAAAGAGTGTCCAGAATTCACCTATTGAGCACCAATGAAAATCATGTAGTTGAGAAATGACTTGAGCAAATAAACACAACCTTTTCCTCTTTAAATTGAATTATCCTTTGAAGTTAGGATTTAGGTGTGTGTGTTTACAGACTGTAAATTGCTCAAAAGTTTTTTGTTGGCCTAGCAGAGGTAATGGACGCATCTTCTGTCTGACCTCATCTTCCTCTACTCTTTAGCAAACAGCAGGCTTTCCTCAACACACACACATTGTGCTGACACATCTCCTCAAACCCAAGCCCCCAGGGCAACAATATGACAAACCTGTCCAAACCTGTCCACACTCTGGAGATTCAAACACACACAGACGAGACTTGAAGAAAAGCACACGGTTTCCTCTCTATATCACCATTCACTCTTGTTTCCGCTCCCAGTTCTGAATTGTTGGTATAGATAATGATGTCATCTATTAGCTACACCTACCATCTGACCTTGAGGTCAAACCCTCCACATTCCCAAACAAACACTAACATCTTTACATTCACATGTTGCCTGAGAACATAGGAAACTAACAAGAGCAATGATTACAAATCAAACACCAAGAGCCGCTAGGTCATTCACACGATCCAGATGCTTGCGCTGGCTGAAATGGCTTTGGACGGTGCGTTCATGAGACTGTATCCAACTGGACAGACATTATTTAAACACAACCCAAGGCCAGGTATACAAACTCCTAATGAGCTATGCATTAGCAACAAGCAGCTACAGGCCATGGGAAACACATGCTCCTTTCACTTTTTGAGCACTAGTATAGTATGTTACAGTGGATTTAAAGGCTCTTGGAATTAAAGGATTTGTTCACTTCCAGAATAAAAAATTCCTGATACTTTACTCACCCCAATGTCATTCAAAATGTTACAGTAAAGTTCATGTCTTTCTTTCTTCAGTCAAAAAGAAATTAAGGTTTTTGAGTTTTCAGTGAGCCAATGGGTTGAAGGTCCAAATTGCAGTTTCAATGCAGCTTCAAAGGGCTCTACACAATCCCAACTGAGGAATAAGGGCTTTATCTAGTGAAACAATACATTTATATACATTTTAACCACAAATGCTCATCTTCTGCGATGACTTCACACATTAAGTATTCACACTGAAAAGGTTGAGCACGGTTAGTTCTTCATCTGTGTACTATGGTTCAAAAAGGTAGTGTAAGGTGAAAAACTCCTCCATTCTCAAAACTGTCCAACATAATTTTTACCTTTTTATTTGTAAAGGGCGTTTGACTTTACTTTGTAAAGTCTACGTTATGCGTGACCTTTCAAACGTGATTACGTAATGTGTCGAGCCAGTGCAAGATGTGCGTTTGTGGTTAAAAAAGTATAAACTTTTTTTTTTTTTTTTTTTTTTTTTTTTTTTTTAGAAAATGGCCAATTTCTTTGCTGGATAAGACCCTTATTCTGTAGCTTGGGTTGTGTATAGCCCTTTGAAGCTGCATTGAAACTACACTTTGGACCTTCAACCCATTGGCCACCATTGAGGTCCAGTATATGGAGCAAAATCCTAGAATGTTTTCCTCAAAAACCATAGTTTATTTTCGACTGAAGAAAGAAACACATTAACATCTTAAATGACATGGGGGTATATTATTAGAACATATTTATTCTTGAAGTAGTCTAATCCTTTAAATCACCTCTAAAAATTATTTTTCAAATTTCAGATTTTCTACTTCAAGGTGTTTTTGGGTAAAAATTGTTCCACAAATTAAGATGTTGTATGTTTTAAACCCTATAATAATTCAATTTTGGCCTCAGTTGTGTATAGAGTATTGTATTCCCAAAACCGATAAAACACTGCTATCCAATTGGGCTGCAGTTCATCCTTCTTGATGAAGAATGGCAGTCATGTTTAGACTTCTTTACAGTAACCTTTCATTCACACTGGCACTCTTCCCTTGAACTCAATGTCTGGGAGAAGAACTAATTAACTTTCCTGCATAATATGATGCTTCTAACAGTATGTTTCATTAGCATAGCTCGTCCCTTAGGGCTTGCAAGATGGCGACTGGAGCAGAATAGGAGCAGAGCACCACCTCACCAGTACTTTTCATTTCAGTGACAGGATATTTATCATTGCAGATAGCGCTCGCCTCTGAGGATAGGACAGCTTCCCTTTTGTTGTCAGAAGTTGTTTCACAGTCCTCCACTAGCCCTGTTTGTGGGTTTTTGGATGAAAAGAAAGATGACTAGGTTATTTGACATGACCGCTGCATTTCAACCATGACTTTCAATAACTTTTGCAGAGGTTTGTGATTGTTAGATACATTTTTAAAATGCGAGCATGCTTCACAGGCTATTGCTAAAATATTTTAAGTGTTTTTTGTTTTACTTAACCTCATATGAATCCATAAAAACGTTTTATATACAGTTGAGGTCAAAAGTTTAAATCCCCGGTTCAGGGTTGAAAACTTTTTTAATTTGAAGATCAGGGTAAATGTAATTTATTTTGTCTTCTGGGAAACATGTAACTATCTTCTGTAGCTTCTAAAGGGCAGTACTAAATGAAAAAATTATGATGTTTAGGCAAAATAAGAAAAAAGTTTTCAACTTTTAAACAAGGTCATTTTTATAAATTCATCTTAATATTTTCTCTTGTGGACTATATGTAAACATCTTTTATTTGAAATATCTTATTCAAGTCAGTACTAAATAAACCATAAAATGCATTTTGTATGATCCCTCTTGATCTAGTAAAATAAGTAACATTCTGCAGATTCTGAAAGGGGGGTGTAAACTTTTGAACTTTATACTTAACTGTATAATAATCACTTATGCTAACAAGTGCTGCATTTATTTGATTAAAAATACAGTAAAACAGTAATATTGTGAAATGTTATTACAATTTAAAATAATAAAATAATATTTGTAATGTAATTTATTTCTGTATTTTCAGCATCATTACTTCAGTCTTAAGTGTCACATGATCCTTCAAAAATCATTCTACTATGCTGATATGCTGTTTAAGACACATTTTATCAATGCTGAAAAGCATTTCAAGGCTTTTTTTATTTTGTGGAAAAAGTAATTTTTTAATGAATAGCTGTTTCAAAAGAATATTTATATGAAATGTGTATTTTATATAACAATTTGAACATCTTTACTGTCACTTTTGATTAATATAATGCACTGTTGCTGAACAAATTTCTGTAAAATTTGCATTAATTTCTTAAAATTTGCATCAATTTTATTTTTCCCCAAATTAAAAAAAAAAGATTGTTTTAATTTCAGTTTTTTTAGTTATCAGACATTTTATTAATCAAAATGCATGTCTAATGAATTGAAATTATAAAACGTACACAATTTAACAGCAATTTAAGTTTAACAAAAAGTATATTTTTAAGGCCCTATGAAATATGTTTTATTTTTTACCAAATTCTGTGATTTCCACTAATTTTCTAGATTCCATTTTAATGATTTATTGTTTCATATTAATGAATTAATATTTAAAAGCAGATTTAAAATATATGTTTGTTTGATTTTTCCAGAAATACTGTGTTGTGTATTTACATTTTTCTGGTAAATATTCTGATAAATAAGTTTAATTTTTAATAATAATTTTATTTATTAGTAGGAGTACTGTAATTGCAGTAAGTCATATATTTCTGTCACAATTTCTTCAAGTTAAACTTTTATTTTGATGGGTTTCTGTGAAGTTTAAGTTTCTGTTTCTGTATGAAACAGTGAGTTTTTCTCAGAAGAAACCATAAAATGCTCATGAAGTTACTCTAGAGCAGTTCTAGAGATGTTCATGTACACTTGTATTGAGGTGGCAGAGGCTGAAAACATTACAAACAGCACGCATTATGTGTGTAGTAAATGAACCCACATGTCTACGCCATTTACACAGAGACTTTTTGCAGCTTAATATTCACAGGCACTAGTTCATATCACATTTTAGTTTAAGTGTACTAACCTACTTTTGATTTATTCGTCCAAAATTTGGCAAATTCCATTACATTCTGCACTATACAGTAAATTACATTTATATGACTGGATTCCGCAATTCCGTCCACATTTTCCACATCACGGAAATCATAGGGCCCTACCTTTAAAGTACTTAATAAGCACTGTCTTTGTTTTTTACGACCTGTTACTGTACATTGTGAGCTTTCACTGCTCTGTAAGAAAATTAATTCTCATCTAAAAAAGTACTGTGCAGTTTTCTAGGAATCCTACTCAGCTCACGGCATTAGAGAGGCTTAGTCGGACATGTAACATCCCTCCATTAGACATGCTTTTTTGCTGTTTGAACAGGATGAACAGAACTGCGTGACTTTTTCAGGCACAAGCTGATTAAGAATTTATTGTCAGTCTGAGCCTAATTGTAATTGGACCTTGTGGGATATGGGAGTCTCGTGTGCTGGGTAATTGGGACGCTTTTCTTTAGGTATGAAAGAATAGGCATTACCAAACAGTTCTGATCATCATGTGTTCCAAGCAGGACGTGAAAGGAGTGATGTCACGCTGTACCCTGATGGAGCTGAGAGCGTGCTTTGATGTATTCTTGTATAATGAGACTCGGAGGTCTCAAGACTTTTCCGTAGCGAAGGATGATGGTGCTTATTCACCTTTCTTTTTATTCTCTCCATTCTAAAACGTGGCTACTCACACAGCGTTCCCACCACGAAAAATATCTGGCACTAATGAGTGCGCACTTGAGCGAGAGAGACATATGCCTTCTACCAGCTTTTTAATATCTTGTCTTGACTTAGTGTTATTGCTGCCGTTCTGCATCATTGGCTGAATTTATTTCATCATGGCGTGACTGGAAAGAATGTAAAAAACATTGCACAGGACGGGGGTCTCCAGAGGACATTTTAGGCCCATTTCCACATATATTTAAAAGATTATCTGAATTAAAATTTCATACTCTTCATTAAATAATTTCCCTCAGCATTTATAGAAGTTTCACAGCATGAATGTTTCAGTTTGTTATATTATTAGTGCTGTTTGCTAAGGCAGGCCTTACTATTACTCATACTCGTACATGCACCCTTCATCTTTACATTTATGCATTTAGAAGACACTTTTATCCAAAACGTGCATTTTTTTTTATTTATTTAACTTAATTTATTTACCTTAATTCAACTTAATATGTTCCCTGGGACATGAATGATACTTCAAATTATGTGTGAGAGCTATGTTATTACTTTCATAAGTGATTTTAATTTATAATTTCACTTTCAATTTCCTATTAATTTACTCACTCCAATGCCTATATATATATATATATATATATATATATATTAGAGGTGGGCCGTTATCGGCGTTAACGTGCTGCGTTAACGTGAGACTCTTATCGGGCGATAAAAAAAATATCGCCGTTAATCTATTCTCAAAGTTGGGTTGGGAGTTGGGTCTAAACTACGTAAGCTGTGATGACCTTCACCTTGATAGTTTAGCGCGGATGTCTACCTAGCCGAATTGAGTGTATGATGATCCGTGATCCGTACGGACCAAACCGGTTCGGCACGCATGTGATTCGCGGATTAACTGTTAAATTTAAACATCATAGAGTAAAAGTTTATAATTGGCACATGTTTTGTCTTGCCAATTTACCAATTCAAACAATTTAAAAAGGGAACACGCACGCCGACGCACACACCTGAAAAGAGATTTCCCTCAGCATTTATAGAAGTTTCACAGCATGAATGTTTCAGTTTGTTATATTATTAGTGCTGTTTGCTAAGGCAGGCCTTACTATTACTCATACTCGTACATGCACCCTTCATCTTTACATTTATGCATTTAGAAGACACTTTTATCCAAAACGTGCATTTTTTTTTATTTATTTAACTTAATTTATTTACCTTAATTCAACTTAATATGTTCCCTGGGACATGAATGATACTTCAAATTATGTGTGAGAGCTATGTTATTACTTTCATAAGTGATTTTAATTTATAATTTCTGTCTGGAAGATGAAAAAAATGGCAAGAAAGATCCCATAGACTTGCATCAATGAACATTCCCAAACCATATATGTGAAGTAGCATGGGTATATTTGGCAATAGCCAACAATACATTGTATGGGTCAAAATAATCGATTTATTTTGTATGCCAAAAATCATTGGGATATTAAGTAAAGATCACATTTCCTACTGTAAATATATCAAAACTTAATTTTTGATTATTAATATGCATTGCTAAGAACTTCATTTGGACACTTTAAAGGCGATTTTCTCAATATTTTGTTTTTTTGCACCCTCAGATTACATATTTTTAAATAGTTGTATCTTTGCCAATTATTGTCCTATCCTAACAAAACTATTGATGGAAAGCTTATTAATTCATCTTTCAGATTATGTATAAATCTCAGTTTTAAAAAATTTACCCTTATGACTGGTTTTGTGGTACAGGGTCACCTATATGAATTTTAGGTAATCTAGAATATGATAGAAACCATCCACAACATCCTAGAATCATGCACAGGAACCAGTCACATTTTCTTTAGAAGTATGAAGTATGTGGGCAAAACAGTGAATGTTGTTATAATACTATAAATAAAACTGCAGTATGAAGCTTGACAATAAATCATCATTTTAAAGTTCTAAGTGCAGATATTATCTCTATATATCTTATTTATAGGTCTGTGTGAGAGACTATCTTTCACTGAAATATGCCTGAAATTCCAGGATATGGTGTTTTGTCTTTTCTCTGGGGTGAAATGATGTTAATCTAGTGTGTGTCTGCATCAGGACCGGTGCTCTGTCAAACTCTAATCATCCTGCACTTCCTTCGCTCTGGGCCAGAGTGCACTGAACCACTAATGTGAGATCGTACACCTCATTAAAACTGCCAGCGAAATATTTATCTACCCCAGCCGAGGGGGAAATGATAGTGATTCCAGCGCGGCGTATTTGAGTGTGTTGTCTTCCAGCGTCAACGTTGGCATGCTTTTTAACGCTCTACTCACTATGGCAGTCAATGAATGATTCTAATTATACTAATTTGACGCAGTAGTCGAGAACCCGATGGCATTATTGGTATTGACTAAACACAGACTGCTAATTAGGATAGACAGGGAGGTAAATTTCTCTTTGGACGTATTGTTTTTCACTATTTCCAGTGCTAATATTTCTACATATTTACATGTATTTATCCAAATTACTTGAATCAATATATATTCAAATTTTCAAACTATACAATTACAGGATTAGTTTAGTTCCAGAGTAAGAAATTCCTGATAATTTAGTCATCCCCATGAACAAAGAAAGATGTTCAGATCTTTTTTTTTCAGCTGAAAAGAAATTAAGGTATCTGAGGATAAATTCCAGGATTTTTTATATATATATATATATATATATATATATATATATATATATATAGTGAACTTTAATGGTAGTCAACAGGATGAAGATCCAAATTACGGCTTTACACAATCCTAGTTAGTTAATAAGGGACTTATCTAGAGAAACTATCAGTCGTTTTATAAAAAAAATAAAAAAAATGTATATACTTTTTAACCACTAGCTTAAGTTCACACATTACCGTGTCACATTGGAAAGATCATGTGTGATGTAGGCAAAAGTACCAACCCAGTGTTTACAAAGCGAACGTGCAAAGAAAGTCAAATGCCCTTTACAAAAGAGGTAAAACGATATTGGACAATTTTGAAGTTGGAGGAGAAAAGAGTTTTTCAACCCATTCTACCTTTATGAACTGGAGTACACAGATGAAGAATGCACGTGACCTTTCTAATGTGACTATGTAATATAGACGTGCATCGTCAAGACATGCATTTGTGATTAAAAAGTATATATTTTTTTGAAAATAACAGATCGTTTCACTAGATAAGATTCTTATTCCTTTGCTGGGATCATGTAGAGTCTTTTGAAGCTGCATTGAAACTTCAATTTAGACCTTCAGTCACTGGCCACCATTGAAGTCCACAATATGGAGAAAAATCTTGGAATGTTTTCCTCAAAAACCTTCATTTCTTTTTGACTGAAGAAAGAAAGACATGATCATCTTGGATGGCATTGGAGTGAGTAAATTAATAGGAAATTGAAAGTGAATTTTGGCAGTTGTGTAAGTAATCTGAAAGCTAAATAAGCTTCTCATTGATGTTTGATTTGATTGGACAAGATCATATTTAGCCGAGATACAACTATTTGGAAAATCTGGAATTTGCCGGTGCTAAAAAATCTAAATACTGAGAAAATTGCCTTTAAAGTTGTCCAAATGAAGTTCATAGTAATGCATATTACTAATAAAAAATTAAGTTTTGATAGGTTTCTGGTAGGACATCTACAAAATATCTTCATGGAACATGATCTTTACTTAATTTCCTAATGATTTTGGCAATAAAAAAAATCTATATACCTATACTATGTATTTTTGGCTATTGCTACAAATATGCCTTTTTTGTGGTCCTGGGTATGAAATTTTGTATATATATATATATATCTATCTGTATTTCTGTCATGACAATTCTCAAAAAAGTTTAGAATGGTAATGGATATGACAGTGTTAATTTATTTGGTCTTGGCAGAATGGATCTGCTACGCTGCTGCTGCTGAATTGCAGCTGCTGTTGGTTATTGCTGTAGTTGTAGATCATTGTGGTGCTGCAAGCAAGTACAGAAACTTGCTACTGCCAAAGCATATGTTGATACGGTGCTGTGAGTATTTAAGACATACTGCTGCTGCACAAATAGCATAAAATAACCCATAGCAGATCAATACAGGTGGAGCTGGGGAAGGTGGAGGGTTTCAGAGGAACTCTGAAAGTGTGCTGCGAAATGCCCAAGTGAATGCTGCCAGCCATTTAAATAGCTGCAAGCTACAAGCTCATTGGTTGCGTATGCAACATGAACCAATCAGCTTGTGCCAAGTTGTATAACTCTGTGATATCGTCAGTTATGTTACCAACCAATCAGCCTGTGCCATCTAGAGTTTCATGGCAAAACTAGGCATATAAGCAAGAAGTTATTAGTATAGAAAGTATTCTTGACTTTTTGTTTACTTGTTTGTTTCATTTGTCAAATGTATTTCTCAAAATGATTAAATGTAGTTTTGGCAGTCTGGTTAAAATTGTGGTGCTCTCAAGATGCTTGTTAATGTCTATGAATAACCTTATCCCTCTCTTCACAGGTCAGTGAGAATGCAAAACAGGACCTGAAAGATGGTCTTGCTCTCTACAACACAGACAACAACATTGGGCTGAGAAACGCCTGGAATATCATTCAAGCTGAGGTACTTTTTGCTGAGAATCATAAAAATACTGTCACAGAAGTAAATCTAGTGTGGTTAAAATTGAAAAAATCCTTTTCTCTCCGCATGACAGTGGAAGTGTTGTGGCGTAACTGGTTACACAGACTGGCATGAGGCTCTGAAAGAAAAGGTTGTGCCTGACCGCTGCTGTCAAGAGCATTATCAGGAGTGTGGCCGAAACTCCACCAACATGTTCTGGACACGGGTGAGTGGACACCTGCACTTAAACAAGTGATAATGATGGCATAATTCCCCAGACCTTTAATCGCTGTGACGTGTGCAGTGCCAGTGAACTATACATACACTGCATTTCAAAAGCACGACTTTCCATTTAATCATCCCCATTTCAAATACATTTGAATTGTTGCTCTTATATTCATTAAAGAACAATGAAGATTCGAGACAGGAGCAGACGAAAAGAAAGTAGGTGATAACTAAGAGGATTTCTTTTCTGTCCTTGAAAAGAGTTATTATTAATAAATGAAAGGCTGTAAAAGCCATAGATTTAAGACATCTCTGTTGGTACAGATCTGGCCATTAAAAATGCGTCTTTTTTCACGCGGCAGCCTGCAATTCAGCACGCGTCGCCACGCGGCGGCCTGCAGGGGCTTTTTTAGGTTTTTTTAAAACGTTGTTGCGCTTCATATAATATCCACCAGGTGGCGCAAGGAACAACATTCTGTGGCCAAGCCCTGCACAAAGAGGGCTATTTGGACAGTATTTATGTCTGTTGTTTCAATATCTGGCGCCATAATCGGTAATTCATTCTGTATGTAACGGCAAAGTATTTATAATTTCGTTTCCTTTTTATTAAGTTAATTTAGAAAAAAAAATTGGAGCATTTTTGTTCGTTAAACGTAAGCTTTTTGTTTCTTAAAGACCAAGCGGCAGACAGTGAGTTGACCTACTCTTTCAATTTGCCTTCTCAAATCACGAATTGGCTAAACTAAAATCCATAGATGTAAAATAAAAGAAATAAATAATAATAGATATAAATATGCGCTATTAGGTGCATATCCAATCGTTTGTGCGGAGAGAGCAAAACACATTTTTAGGACATGAAGGCTCAAGCTCGATCAGTTACATTTTTTTTTCAGTGGAAAATATTTAACCGTTATTTTTTTGTCAGACATGATAAATAAATATGTAGAAAGACTTAAATTACTACTTAACGAAAAAAACAAATAGAAAACAAAAACTGTTTTTATTATGTAGCTAGTCCATAGAGATGCATTTCTCTCTAAAGGCGCGCGTCCAACGAGGATATGAGGACTGTTAACTGCATCATCACTGACTCAGAAAACAGTAGTTTCTAAATAAATAATTAAAATATCTCCTTACTATTAGACAGTCATGGTATTTACTTTTGCCAGTGTTTTGTGGTAAGCTTTAAACAAGGAACCCTTCCAAGCTGTGCTGAACGTGCGCTCAATGCTGCTAACAGGACCGTCATGGTAGCCTGGTCTCGTGGTTCCTCCAGCGCTGCAATTTTTTTTTAAATCACCACTGAATGTCTAAAATATAATTTTAGCCCGCATTTGATCTTTGACGGACTAAAATGCAGGGCTGTAATACGTCTTAAAAGTGGAACATGGAAATATAATGGATGTACTGCGAAAAAAGTTTTATACTCGACATTGTTTCCAAATGGTTAAATGTGAGATTCTGGAAATGAGAATTAAATTTAGCGTGTCGGGTCGGGAAGAAAATTATTCTAAGTGGGTATATATAGGCTATATATTCTAAGGGTATATATATAGTTAGTATCATAGGCGGAGCGTGTGTAAGGCTGGGGAAGGCTTGACCTGGGGCCAAAAAATGCCACTAAATTGGACATATTCCCCTGCCCAAACAAAATCAATATATTACGTCTGTTGACAATAAAATGAAAATGAATAGAAAATGTAAATTGCGGCATTACATTAAGATCAGATAATCTGCACCGTAATTCTTTTTAGGCGTTTTTACAGTGTTATAACGAACCACACACGATTCTGTTGGGTTAGGAATGCAATGTCTATCAGAAGCGTTCAAATGAGTCTTGTCAGTTTTGTTGAGTGCGCGCAACTCTTGATTTTTAAAAAAATCATAAACAACAAAGCTCAGACGCACCTAAAATGTAGCTATAAGTAAGAGATTCGTTACACAGGGAATACAACGAAATCATGGTTTACATTTAAGATACAAGTTCATTTAAGATATAAGATAACATGTATATTGAAAAGTTCTTTAAAAGCATCTGGATGCAAAAATAGTATTTTTTAAAGGTGTTTTTAAAGCATTTGCTTTATGGATTAAAATACTAATAGGCTAATAAATAATTTGCATATCGGACAAAATTGCGTTGCAGCAAATCCTCTAAATTTTAAGATATATAGAACAGAGAAACATAAAATCTGAAAATATAAGCAGCTACAATTATTAAAGTTTTACATATACTCTATGCCAGTATAATTTGTAATTATAATTATTTTATAGTATATTCTATAACATTATAATTTTAATAGAATTATAAAATAAATATAATCAGCCCTGTTTTAGGCTTTTCCTTACTTTTATATTTTAGACATTCATCAATAATGGAGATAAATAGAAAAATTTCTCGCCATTTCTAAATTGGACGTGCCTTTATATAGAAATACCTTTAAATCTTTAGGCCTACAGATTACATAATGAACGTTTCTATTTTCGATTTGAATTATTTCGTTTTAAAGTGGTAATTTAAAGCTTTTGTTCATTGTGAAGCGATGTTCAAGAACAGACGGCAGAAAGCGCATCTTCTGTTTTCCTTTATTTTATAAACGCATGAGTTGTTTATAGGCTATTGTGAGTGCACTAAAATAAAAATGGACCCGTTACAGGTCAGAATGATGTATTACTCCTATACCTTTATAAGCAAAAATGAAGAAATTATTTATTTATTTTCACACAAAAAAAGTGATTGCACTGGTGCCTCCATTTTTTTCACAACCTTTCAAACATCTAACCTCACAATTGTTAATGAGGGTCGTTCGTGTCACTTTTAAACTTGCCATTTCACCTTTCACCTTCCCCCCAACCTATGAATAAAGGTGAGAAGAGCTGGCTTGGCTCCGGGGGGGGGTGAAGTGCTAGGGGTGTCTCATTTCTCGTTAGGTTGGAAGGGTAGGGGGAAGGGGAAGGGCCAGATAGGCCTCCAAACAAAGAATTTTCGGGACCTCATTTCAAACGAAGGGCTAAGAGAAATTTCCATTTTCCAACATGCCTGCTCACTCGAGCAAGCAGACTTATAAATATAGGTAATTTTTGCCATTAATAAGGATATTTATGACAATTTTTCATTATATGTATATTACCTTTAATCTTGTGTTTGTGTTTATGGTGTTGTTCTGTAAATAAACGTTTGCAAAAAATCGCTAAAGTTTGCTAGCAGATAGCACTGTTTGCACTGATTGATATTACAAAATATATTTTTATGTCATATACACTTGACTGCAAGTTAGAAACATGGAAGGCCATGTGGCGAGGGAATTTCCCACACCCCAGTCATTTAAATCAGTACATAATAATGAAAAAAAAAAAAATACCTTACAATTAAAAAGAAGCAGATTTTTACCATCTGAAATTTCTTAAACCAGTGAACCCCTGTAAACATTTCAGTCCAAGGATCCAGTAAACCAATGCGCTCAAATTGAAAGTTCAAAAGGAAATTCAATGGAGTAGAATTTAACACTTTCTCAGAGTTAGATTTTAACACTTTCTGGAGTTAAAATATTAATCATTTGGAGAGTAATTTTAACTCTAAAATTTAGTTAATTATAATTTAAACTCTTTAACCAGTGTTAAAAACACTTCTTAGGGTAAACACAATATGTTTTATGTGGAAATGACTACACTGAAAGCCATACTCTCAACTAGCTGCTTTTATTTCAGGAAATACATAGATTGGATTTTGAAATTCCATGCATGTAAACACTTTGAAATTAACTGCTGTCATAAAATACTGTAAAATCTAACAGCAAAACATTTACATTTAATACATGTCTGCAGTGCCAACAAGAAATGTTTAGTAAAATTGTATACAGCATAGTCAAAAACACATCATTGCATTATATAAAATCAAACCTGAATAATTATAAAATAGTGCAGTAGTATTGTGTAACCAGAGGTAGATATACATCAGATGAAGTAACAAGAAACAACTCCACAGTGATACCAGGATACATTCCATGAATTAGTTTGAGGCGCCTGAATAAAAACAAAACTGAAAGCTGAAGGATGGAGCACAGAGGACAGAACTTAACATTTTGCTTAAATAAGAATACTGCTTGTTCAACTGCCTTGCTCTCAGTTCTTTGACTTCAGTTCTACCTATATCATTATTATATACATTTGTCTTTAAAAAAAAATATGTACAGGCTGGACAGAGCATCATGATACTTTACTTTACTTGAACAGCTCTTCAACAATACCCAAGGTTTCACATGACTGACAAGGCGAAACTTCTCAGTCCAAGACGATGTAAAAGGTGGAAACCTGTGCTTTTGATGTCCCTGAGGAAAGATGATATGGCTGAGGGTTTTCTTTAGTGGCCAGATGATGGTCATCAATACTTTGGCATGACCGAAACACAAGATAAACATCCCTTTATAAACAATAGGCATTAAAGGAAGAGTCCACTTCCAGAACAAAAAAATACAGATAATTTACTCACCCGCTTGTCATCCAAGAGGTTCATGTCTTTCTTTTCTTTCTTCAGTCACAAAGAAATTGTTTTTTTTTTTTAAGAAAAGATAATCGTTCAGACAAATGTAAAAATATATATTTTTTTCAATAACATTTTGAAGTATTATTTAATACTTACCAGTCCTTTGACATCCAAAAAGCAAGAAAACATGTAGTACATCAGCTGAGCCCTGGTCATCTTTTTTCAGTGTTGTTTTATCTCAAAAACTTCTGCTGGACTACACAATAACATCAACAACATGTTATTTACAAAATAAATCATAAAATTACAGTCACTTACTCTTTATTAACTGATTACTAAACACATAACTCACCTGAATTGAGAAAATCTGAGAAACAAATTTCGTCCAGTTTTACTACTACTTCCCTCCATCCAGCACTTCTGTCAACATCCTGACAATGAAGAGAAAACATGTAATTTAAAACAACCTGTTAGTGTGATTGAAAATGCAAAATGTTTAATATGAAAGCCACGAACTCTCATAGGTCACGAGTCACTACTAAAACATTTGTAACGTTAGCCGTTACGACTCAAAACATTGCAGGCATTACTTTACACGTTCATGGCTAAACTATGATCGTTTTTAGCCAGGGTAAAGTTAGACTTAGACACTTCAGTTTACTGACATTGCTAGATATTACCTCGTCTCGTCGGCATGACATTATGGAAGCTTAACAGAATGTTTCTTGAGCGAGTCGCAACTTAAATTTGACAGCAAAACACTCGTTTACAAAAAAATAAGGTGAACAGAAAGACGTAAGCTAATATTAGCTTGTTCACATCGAAAAAAAGTCCGCTCAAAACAGCCATGTTTTGCATCGGAGATTCATTCAACACAAAGTTCGCCGCGGTTATTGGCGTCAGTACACTAACGTAACAGCTATAATCAGCTGTCTGTCAGAAGATAAAGAACATTTTGGAGTTAGTTTTTTACCTACCTCATGACGAAGTAGACAACTTCATCAGTCGATCGTGTGGCAGAACCAGGCTCGTGTCATGGCGCGCTCCTGATGTAACGTTATTGTTAAAACGTGCCCCTGAACACCAATGAATGAACTCCGAAATACAACACAGCCAGGGAGTATCCCGTAACACAAACTGTTGTGAAAGTTAAAGAATAAACTCCAAAAATTTAACTCTTTCACACTTTTTTGCCTAACTCCTGATTTTCGAACTCCAGCAATTTGCTGTACACAAATGAAGCATTTACCCACTTCTCAAGGCACCACTACACCACAGATTTGCAATTTGCCGTGCATGTGATAACGCATTGTTTGTTTTGCTTACGGCCATATGTGTACATGTGAATGAACGGTGCGTACACCGTACATTTGTACTTTTTGCAACGCTACAACATTTTTTTCAACATCTTGAAATGTGTGATAAACATCGGCGCATGTCCTCTGATGTAACATTAAGAACTAGCGACAACGTATGATGACGTATAACAGTGTTGTAGTGGTTTCCCATTCCTTAGCTAAGCTAAGCTACAGCAGCAACACGGCAAAAGTAGTTTACTACATCTAAGCTATTTTTCAAAATGTAATTTTTCTACATGGTATGAACCATCATCTTACCAAATCAATGCTTTCTCAGTGGTCAATAAAATTGTCAGTCATACAGGCATAAAAGTTCAGTTTAACGTTACTTGTTTATTCAACAACGCTTCCAAACCAATTTGGCAACAAAAATCAGCATCATTTACAGGGCTGGATTTATCTCATATTGTGACATAGGCAAACAAAATTTTGGAGGGTTGAATTCTTTCTTTTAAAAAATGTTTTGAAAAAAAAAAGGCACTTGTTTCTGAATATTAAACGAATAAAACAGGGGAAACACAACAATACTGAATAACTGAATAAACTAGCCATACAAAGATTGATTTCAAAGATTTCATGAGAGCCTGATTTTTTTAATTCTCAAAATTTATAGAACAGAACATGGAAGTTTGAAGTATCAAGAATATTATATCCGCTCCTCGAGTACAATACCTTTTTGGACGCCTTGAGAGAGAAATTTATCTTTACGGATTACATAAACGAGTTTTTGTTTTCAATTTGTTTTATTTCGTTAAGTAATAATTTAAAGCTTCCTATAGATATGATTATCATCTCTGTAGAAATTAATACAATATTAAATAATTATATAGGCGATGCTGTATATGCTAATGATGTCTGTGCGCAATGTAGACAGCATTCACAAGTTTATCATGAATAAACATTACATAAAGTACTTAAAATTTAATAGCCTCACAAGAAACATTTTATGCATCCCAGAGTCTTGTCCATTAACTGACCTTCTTTTTTTCCATAATATTTGTATTATTCGTTTATATTCGTTATTTTCACCTTTATTTTGATCTCTTTACAAAACATTCTGAATGTTTTTATTTATTGTGAATCGCTTAATCTAAATAACTTTATGTATATATGCTATTTGCCATTTTGCAAACATTGTAAACGACAATTATGCCAATAAAGTTTTGACTTTTTGATTGTATTTATGCCCGTGTGTGACCATAAACGATTTACAAATGGAACTAATGATTCACTCGTCAAT
>NC_133371.1:37779426-37821581 GCF_049309525.1 Garra rufa
ACACCGGCGTCACGCGAGACCACTTTACTTCCCGCGCGCATTTTAAATGGCCAGATCTGTAGGAGCTCTAAGTGCGTCTGTAAAGTGCCACAGCCATGTATCTTTATGTATTCCGCTCACTTTTGGACACTGGATGCGTTTGTCTTCCCTATGGGAGCTGATTTAACTTATGAAAACTCATTTTTATGTACTGAATGTTTAAATGAGATTGTAACGAAGGCAGTGGTCTCTTGAGGGAATATTTTTTGTGCCATTGACACAGCCGTTCATCAGCAGATGACGTTACACGTCAAACTGTCATGCTGTCTTTATCTGAAGCTTTTAGTTACCACAGAGGTACTAATGGAGTGTTTGTGGATGAGACATTTCCATTTAGTGAATTCATAATGTTCTTTTCAAAAGCATCTTTCATTAAAGCAGAACAAGCCATACTTGAAGTTTGAGAAGCTGCCATGAGAACAAATGTCGAATAAATTTCACAATTTCCAATTGCAGAAACCTTGGATTTGTCTTCTAGGGAAAGAAATTACACAAGGAGACATTCATAGTCAAATTAGCCTGAAACCGTAAGCCGTTTAATTGTTGAATTTATCTTCTCCCCCAGAAGTTAAGAAGCTAGCCAACAAAAGGACGTTGAACTGCTTTAAATTTATAGAACAAGAGGAATTTCATTAAATTTTGACCCAAGGCTATTGCACAGAAGAATTTCGAAAGGTATTATATTGTATTACGCCACAGTTTTCAGTTTTGCAGGAAATGGATTCTGTTTCAAAAACTTAGTGCGAAAAGCTACCCACAGCACCGCCAACTCAAAGCTGTTTTGTCTTTTTCCTCACATAGCCACACACAGTATATCGCTGAATGTGCTTTTTTTCAGTCACTGCGCGTTAAAAATGCAGCCGCAGCAGTCACTAGATCGCTCAAGCAAATGCTCAAACCAGTTCCACTACTGCTGGACTTCAGCTCATTTTCCCTGGATCAGAATTAACAACTAGCAAATTAGAAAGTGAAACATGCACAATCTGTTTGTATTAGCACCTTCGCCAGAAGATAAATCACAACTCAACTCTTCCTGTCTTCCAGGGCTGCTACGAGAAGGTTGAAGAGTGGCTTGAAGATAATAAGCACCTACTCGGAACCATCGGCATGTGTATCTTGGTAGTTCAGGTAAGATTGTGCTCGCCGGTGTGTTTTGCCATCACTCACTGTGTCAAATGCAGTGGTGATAATGAGCGCACCTGTCTCGTCTGCTTCTGCTGAAACAGTGAAGCGCTTGTGTGGAGCGCAACAGTCAGCTCGGGAGAGAAAAGGTGAACCGCTCATTAGGGCTTGCTGATACTCGAATATATAGAAAGTGAACCTGTCGGCCCCACATGATGTCTCGCAGCGCTTCGTTATAGCCCTAGAAAGCCTGTGGATTCAATGTATTTGATTATGAGACCAGCATGGTCTAATGTGTACATTCTGCGGAGGCGCTTTGCATTAATGTCAGGCAGATTTTTTCCTAGAAACACAGCAGAGATATTTTAAACATAGTCCATGCTTTAGCTGTGGGTTGACTGTATGTTTTGACATGCCACTTTGTCACTTTGAAAGTTAGCATGCTGATTTTAAAAGTATCTCTTAACAGTTTCACAGATAGTCAAAGAAATCAGGTTTGCTGTCATTAATCGTAAATGGAAAAGAAGCCCACATAGGATTAGCTAAAATGGCCTCTCGATTAATCTATGAATTCTTGTAAGCATGTGGTCGGTAATTACCTGTGGGTTATTGAGGATAATAGTGCACAGGGGTCTTTGCTAAGTACTTTTCTCAGTATGGACCAAAAGTTGACCGCAGGCTTGTGAGCTACCGCTTGCCACATAATCCTCCTCACGGCTGAGCTGGGGCAAAATCGCAAGTGATTTACTTAGATCTCATCCAGTAAAAGCCAGACATAATCGGGTTTTTAGTAGCTAAACTGTGTGCTCTGCAAGTGTTTTGTTGTTTTAAAATATTAGTGAGGCTTGCTAATGCAATACTTAGGGATTTGAACAAACCTCAAAGTACCTTGAATGAAAAAATTATTTAAAAGGTTTTTTTTTTTTGTAAGCAAGGGCACAAAAGTAACAGTAAAGACATTTTTCATAATGTTACAAAAGTATCTTTTAAATAAACACTGTTTTCATCAAAGAATTATGGGAAATATGTTTCAAGGTTTCTACAAAAATCTTAAGCAGCAAAATAGTTTTCAACATTTGTGGTAATAAGAAGTTTCTTGAGCACGATATCAATATATTTTAAAGGATTTCTGAAGGATTGTGTGACATTGAAAAGTGGAGTAATGTTGCGGAAAGTTCAGCTTTGCAAACCTAGAAATAAATAGAATTTTAAAATATATTTAGGGGTTCAAGTGTGTCATGCTGTAACCCTATCGTAATTGTTAAAATGGCCAAGGATCAGCAATCTCCACATAAAACTGATCGTGCAGACAAACTTGGAGGGATGGTAGTACTCACACTGCCGCCAACATCACCAAGACTACAGCGATCAAAAGTACAAAATCGCTCATGACTCTTAAACCATGGGGTATTTTGGATTTGTTGAAAACCTACTTTTACATACTTGTCCTAGGTTTTTCACCCGATCGGAACCAAACCAGTGTAGGAAGATTCTCTTGAGAGCCAATATCAATAATTATCAAAAGATTTTTACTTTCAACTCTTCATTGCAAAGGGATGCCAAAACTTCTAAAAGGGGCAGGGCCACTTTTAGTAAAATGCCTGTAACTCCTGAACAAAATGAGATACTTTTGCCAAACTCAGATCATGTATGTAAGAGCTCAATCTGAGGTCACACAAAAAAATTGCAGAACTTGGCATCTTGGTGGTGCTATAAGAGGGGGGAAAAAAAACATAAAAACAGCTGTAAATATGCAACCGTTTGTCCTGTTAACATAAAAATTGCTGTGCACGGTCTTAGTCTAAAGTGCCACAAGTGTCTGTAAGGACATTTGAATATCTTAAAAAACATGGGCGCCATTGGCTCATGAATTTGAGCACCTGTTAGACAAGGTTAACGGAAGCCGATCGGTACAAAACGTACAGAAAGCTTTATAATACTATGGTACTGTTAATGTACTGTAATTCTTTCTCTAAAAGAATGCATGGATTCTGAAAGGATTTTTTTCTCTATGGGTTTCTACCACGATGCATTTCTAGATGTCAGACATTTCTAGGGGCCTAGACTTCACCACTAGACTCACATTGACGTCTGTGTGAGAGTCTGCCAAGATTTATAGTTCAGTTTCTGTGGGAATTGACAGTGTAAAGAAACAGCAATGCGATACCTTTTAAAGCTAAAAGATGTGAGAGAATCTGATTTAATCCACACACACAGAGTCTGATGGTGCTTCCCGCTCATGTGATCAAAAACTGCAGGTTCTGCAGCTTTAAGATAATGACTGTGGAATGTCGACCACCGCTGTGTGTTTGATGTATCAGGATGGATCTAAAAATGAACTTCAAAGAGTCGGTGTATTTGCAACACGTTTCCGTTTACCTCTGTGACACTATACTTCACATCACCAAACCTGTTTTTCTAAAAAATGAGGTCAATTTTACAAAGAAGGTCTGTAATACCTGGAGAAAGTGATCCACTGGCAGCTGCTGGGCTAATGCATGCAGCCCAGAAAATATGTGACCTGTTTGCTGCCACCTTTACTTACTGAACAGAATCAACTGGATCATAAAAAAATGACAAATACAACCCTGATAGAAAATTAATGTTAATTTCTGTGCATACTCATCAAGTAGTATAAATTAATTTACAAATTAATGCTAAATGGATTAACAACTTACATATTTATAACATGAAATTAATAAAAGTAGTACAAATATAGCTGCAAGCAGCAATTACCAGGTTTCAAGGCATTTAAGGACATTAAAAAAAGACATTAAATATTATTTACAAGCCTGTAACTACTTAAATCAATGATTTAAAAAAGCATTAATTTAATGCTTTAATTTAATTTTAAAAAAGCAGGTAATTTAATATAGAAATATGTTTTTTAATATTTATGGCGGTTATAGCGCCAACTGTGGTCTGATCTCCCTAAAACTTTGCATGCTTGTTTAGAATCCCCTGTCGCATGTGTTCACAAGGTTTCATAAAGTTTTGAGTTTTCGTTTAGGCTTTATAGGCTTCTGGGTATATTTGGACAGGTCCCTTTTTCTAAACGTTACAGCTTCCCAAAAGGTAAATTTCCAAATTTTTTTGATAATTATTTACCTAGAGAGTGCAGAGAATAGAACTGCAGAGAAGTGTTTTTTTCCCCAGATTGAGCAAAAAAACATAGGACTAATTCGCAAAAGTAGGTTTTTTACATTTTCTCAATCATTTAACAAACGGTTTGATTGAAAGCAATGGTTCTACAGGCAATGTTGTTCAGAATTAGGATGTCTTTTGGATTATGAATAATTTTGCGTATGTGTGAAAAACCACATAATATACAATAGTTTACGTGCTTAAAAAATTTGATATTGTCCGCCCAGTGGTCAATTTCCTTCAAATTTCTCAGACCTTTAGGGCTGTGTCTAATAGGTTCTCAAATTTCATCTGCCTATGGTAGCCATGTTTTTGATGCGCACAAATGTTCTTATAGACACCTGTGGCACTTTAGACCAAGACTGTGCGTACCGTTTTTCATGTTGATAAGACAAACGGTTGCATAGTTATGGCCGTCTTTGTTTTTTCCCCTCTGATAGCAGTACCAAGTGGCCAAGATCCGTGACTTTTTTCAGGTGACCTCAGATTCAGCATTTTGGCATCCCTTTGCGATGGAGAGTTGAAATTTAAACATTTTATTAAGATGATTATTGATAATCAGTTGCATAGTTATGGCCGTCTTTGTTTTTTCCTTTCTGATAGCAGCACCAAGTGGCCAAGATTCGTGACTTTTTTCAGGTGACCTCAGATTCAGCATTTTGGCATCCCTTTGTGATGGAGAGTTGAAATTTAAACTTTTTATTAAGATGATTATTGATATTCACTCTCCAGAGAATCTTCCTGCACTGGTTTGGTTCCGATCGGATGAAAAACCTAGGACAAGTTCGCAAAAATAGGTTTTTCAAAAAATGCAAAATACCCAAAAATGGTGGCAGACGAATCAGAGTATGTGTTTTGTCTGATGTGAGCCAGTGATTACAACGACATAAGACACTTGAGTCTGCGGCAAGCAGTTTGCTGTAGCGCTCCCATCAGGCCAGTTTGGGTGAGCCTTGGTGTTGTTGTAGACCAGAGGTCTCAAACTCAATTCCTGGAGGGCTGCAGCTCTGCAGAGTTTAGCTTCAACCAGCTCCAGCTCACACCTGCTTGGAGTTTCTAGTAATCCTGAAGACCTTAATTAGCTGAATCAGGTGTGTTTGATTAGGGTTGGAGCGAAAATGTGCAGAGCTGTGGCCCTCCAGGAACTGAGTTTGAGACCAGTGTTGTAGATGGTGTGAGCACTACCATCCCTCCAAGTTTCAAGTCTCTACCACTTACGGTTTGGTCTGCCCGATCAGTTTTATGTGGAGATTGCTGAACCTTGGCCATCCTAACAATTACAACAGGGTTTTAGCATTACGTGCTTGAACCCCTAATAAATAAATGCACTTATATGATGTATGGTTTGATATGCCAACCAACCAATGACATTGAATTTCCTAGTATGTCCAGTGTTTTGTCTCCATTGACCCAGGCCGTCTGTGTTTGCTGACATATAGCACATTTGTTTCACACTAACCTTTACATTTGGAATTTGTCATTCCAGCTCCTGGGGATGGCCTTTTCCATGACACTGTTCCACCAGATCCACAGAAGCGGGAAGAAGTATGATGCTTAACGAGGCTGTTTCTAAAGGGAGGAGCCCTGGTGCATTATGGGACAGACTGTGGAAGACAGCTCCTCCTCTTGTATCTAACTTTCACCACTGGCCAACCCCTTTTCCCATTAATTCCCCAGCTTATACCTTACCATCCTGTATAGACTTCAGCCATGGTCTGTCTCTTTCCCACTCTTTCTCCCCTATCTGCTCATCTGCCAAAGAGACCCGGGGACAAAGAGGAACGAGAGGACTGACTCTTGGCCAGAATCCTCCCCATGAGGCCTCTGACTTTCTTCATCTCCTCTAGAACCTTTATTTTACGCTTGAACTAACTAACGTTCGCAGGAGGGAGAATAATGACGACAAACTGTGTGGCTTTACTAATACGTAAATCCTTCCGCCCAACATATAGAACGACGAGAAGACATCAGACTGGAAACCTTCAGGGTGGATGATTTTGAAAAGCACCGCTCATCATCACCTCCGTCGACAGTGTAAATGACAAACAGCTCCATTTTAGCATGATGCGGTTTTTGTACGAGACGGAAAACTTTGTCATTTCGGCTCAATACTTTTTTGTTTGCTTGTTTTTTATAAGTGACTTTGCCCCAACCCCATAATTGTCATTTTTGTGCACCTAAGGATTGGAAGAAAGACAAAGAGCTTTGCGAGGTATGACCAGGAATTTGAGTTTGTCTGTGTGTGTTGGTAATCAAGCCTTTTCTTATGTTTAAAGGTTTGTGATTTGAGGACGCATTGAAACGTGTTGAAAGTTTCACTCTGATGAGAACCATCACAATCTAATGTCAGTATAATACATCAAACAGGGACTGTTTTTCTATAATTAGCCAGCTGTCCACGTACAAGCAATATAATCCTCTTTGTTAACCACTAAAAGGTCATTTTAACCAAACTGCTACTGAAACGCGTAGCATAGACAATGAAGTGAAACTTTTATAGAAGAAAATGGTCGAAGGTTACTAAAAGTAAGTAAACAAGGCAGGTATAAAAGGCTGAGCTTTGCTCATTAAATCCAAGTCTGTACCCTAAAGAATGTTGAGACAGAGCCTATAACGCAGATTCCACCTAGTTCATGATTTCACATTTCTATGGAACAGTAATGGTTATGTAAAATAATTTACTTCATGTCAAATCTGTAGGACGTAATTTCTCCAATGGAACACAAAAGGAAACAGAAGAATTTGTTGCTCTTTCCTGTACAACGAAAGCAGATCTAAAGCTTTCAAACTCTAAAAAGGAGGGGAAAAATAATGCAATATTAAGGCATAAGGAACAGACAACTCTCCATTAGGGGTGCACAATATATATGACACTGGACCACAAAACCATTTTTTTAAATTGAGATTTATACATAATAACTAAATAAGCTTTTATTGATGTATGGTTTGTTAGGATAGGACACTATTTGGCCGAGATACAACTATTTAAAAATCTTGAATCTAAGGCTGCAAAAACATCTGAATATTGAGAAAATCACCTTAAAAGTTGTGAAAATTGTGAAAATGAAGTTCTTAGCAATGATATATTTTGATATATTTATGGTAGAAAATGTAAAAAAAAAAAATAATAATAATAATAATAATAATAAAAACCTTCATGGAACATGATCTTTACTTAATGTCCTAATGATTTTTGGCATAAAAGAAAAATCAATAATTTTGATCCATACAATGTATTGTTGGCTATTGCTACAAATATACCCTTGCTACTTATGACTGGTTTTGTGGTCCAGGGTCACATATATTGTCTATGATTTGATATTATCGAGTATATTGCAAAAACCAAACAAAACACATTTAGACAAAAAATACATTCCCCTTGAATTCAAGATAAGGGGGCAAAAATCCCCCGGTATTATTATTATTTTTTTTTTTTGTCTTTTATATTTATATCATCCGATACAGTTAATATCACACAAAAAGTGACGTTTTAAAATAGCAACACGATTGCAAATGCAATATTGATTTGATAAACAGTTCAATAAACAAGAAGTCAATATTATGTGACTTACATTTTAGACACAACTGTTCTTGTTTTTGCTGTATTTCGACAACAAAAATAGTTCCAAACAAAGCCACAGCAGAACTGTTTTGCATCTGTGAGCAACAGACGACGGTGTTTTGTTACTGAATCAATCAGCTGTTTGAACAAATCTGTTAAATGAATGATTCAATGACTCACTCATGCAGTGATTTGCCGCCACCTGCTGGTGATTTTAGGTTTATATTTAAAGTATATATTTCCCTTTTGCCCCCAAATCATTTCAAATATCAGTTTTCAACATTATGCATTTGTAACTTCAGGTTAAATGCATTCACGTCCTGCATTAAACAGTCTTTGTATATGCATCTAAATGCCACTTCAGATGTAGATTCTGTACCACGTCTGCATTGCAAAAATTTTTTACAGTGCAGCCTATAATGCCTTACTATTTGAGTTTACTGATTAAATTTAAGAATTTGACAAAAAAGATGATGCATACTTTTAATTAGGTTAGAAAAAATTGGCAATATAAAGGTAAAAAATGCCCATAAAATGTAAAAATCAATTTAAACTTATTGGAAAATTTCATTTCTATTACTCCTGCAAACTAACCACCGTACAGCATATAAAGAATATCAAAAGCTTTGGGGAGTCATCTGTCCACACCAGTCCTAAACCTGCCAAAATACCAGCAGAAAATATTGGAATAACTTTTTTGTAATTATCGCACACCCCTACCCTCCACCAGCTCTCATTTTTGCATATGCATATTGAAACTTGGTTTATAAATATGCATTTAATCAGGTTTGATGTTCCTTGAGCGTCTTACTTTAAACATGTAAATGAGCTGAGCTGCAAGATGATTTAAACATGGTAATTTCTAGAACTTTGTGATTGATGGGCGTTGCAATTCTACAGAAATGTTCTGACCTTCTGACGAATTCTGTGGGCGCATATCACATGTGGGCCAAATAATGACTTAAATTGGTGGTCTGTTGTGCTTTTTGTGTCCTGCGGATGAAAATCACAGGGTACAAGTGAGATGAGGTGACAAAAATGTCCTTTTTCAATTAAATATTTCTTTTAAAAAATCCTTAGCAGGAAGTCTAGGGCTAAAGCCAACCCAACAGAACTGTGAGCACTGTCAGTACTGCTTAGAAGTATTCAAATGAAACCGCAGATTCGAATCCAAGCACAGTCATAGTGTTAGTTCAGACTGTTTAGACTGATCCACCAGCCATAATTCATCTTAGGAAAGAGCGTCTGCAGTGTTTCTATTTCCGCACACCTCAGCTTTATAGCCCGTGCTGTTTTTCTGTCTCTCTCGGCTCTTTTCTATCTCCATCTGTCTTTTAGTTTCAAGCATCAGGCTGGAACGGTTACATTGCTGCTGAATGAGGTGATAATGCTTCAGCCTTAAGGGCTTCAAAGGAAATGCATCTTGACGAGGAAGTTTTGAAGTGAATGTGTGTTTACCAACAGACGGTTTTTAGGGGTTTAAAATCACTGAGCAATAGATGCGGCGTGATGATGGCTGAGAGACAACCAGAGTGGGGTCATCCGATGGTCTCCAATCCAGACTGTCACTGAGACTACGTGCCGTTTATGTGTGACCGAGAGGGTTGTTATAGAGCACTCGAGATGGAGAGAAAAATAATAACACCTCTTCTCCCATCAAACACTCACTGACACACAATCTTTGTTTACTGTATTTTCGAAAAATTGCTTCACATTAAAAAAACAGTTGGGACCAGAAGCGACAGCTACTTCTAACATTCATCCTGTGTTGAAATGGGGGGGAAAGAGTGCTTCTGCTCCGGATGAGTGTAGGAACTCTGTCACTGAACACTGCTGCTATAAGAGCCACCTGTGGTTATTACAATAGTGGGAAAAGCGAAAGACTGAGAAACTGCAGACTCCATTCACACTCTGCCTGCAAGCATTTAAAGTCAACATGAAGCCAAACTTGACCCCATTTAGCTTTTTATTTATTTTATTCTTGGTATTTTCCAGGTCTTACCCAGTCATTTAAGGGGTTATATAAACTAAAAGTCTTACTGATCCCAAACTTTTGGACGTCAATGTTTTTTAAAGAAGTCTCTTATGCTCATCAAGGCTATATTTACTTGATCAAAAATACTGAAAAAAAGTAATGTTCTAAAATATTATTACAGTTTAAAATAATGGTTTTCTATTTTAATATATTTTAGAATATAATTTATTCCTGTGGTGCAAAGGTGAATTTCCATCAGCGATAATGATCCTTCAGAAATCACTGTAATATGCTGATTTATTACTTTTATTAATGTTGGAAACAGTTGTGCTGTTAATTTTTTTTTTTAAACTGGAATCATTTTTTTTTTTTAGATTTGACAAATAAAAAGATAAAAAGAACAGCATCTATTTAAAATAGAAAAGCTTTTCTAACAATATAAGTCTTTGCTATCACTTTTTATCAATTTAACACATCTTTGGTGAATAAACGTATTCATTTCTTTCAAAAAAAGATAAAAAATGTACTGACCACAAACATTTAAAGGGTAGTTTATATTGTTACAAAATTAAATTAAATTATATTTTAAATAAATGCTGTTTTTTTTTTTTATTAAAAAATCCTGAGAAAAAAAAGGAAAATCACAGGTTCCAACAAAATATTAAGCAGCACAGCGGTTTCCAACATTAATAATAAATCTGCATATTAGAATGATTTCGGAAAGGATCATGTGACACTGAAGACTGGAGTGATGATGCTGAAAATTCAGCTTTGCATCACAGGAATAAATTCTATTTTAAAGTATATTCAAATAGAAAAGCACTAATTTAAATCACAATAATATTTCAAAATATTAGTTTTTTTTTTTTTTTTTCAAATAAACCACCTTGATGAGCAGAAAAGTATGGAAGCCCGTTTCCACCGCTGAATAAAAAATTAAAAAGGTAATTGCGACTTTTTATGTCACAATTCTGACTCTTTTTCTCGCGATTTCGAGTTTACATCTTGCAATTCTGACTTTCTTTCTCAGAACTGTGAGATGTAAATGCACAATTGCAAGTTCTAAAGTCAAAATTGTGAGAAAATCAGAATTGCAATTTTTCTTGCAATTGCAATTTTGTATCTCACAACATTTTTTCTTGCACTTTTTTCTTGAGTTTGTCTTGCAATTCTGACTTTTTTTCTCAGAATTGTGAGACGTAAACTTGCAATTGCAAGTTATAAAGTCTAGTTCTGAGGAGAAAAAAATATATGTTCACAGAATTGCGAGTTAATATCACATAATTCTGATTTGATTTCTCAGAATTGCGAGTTTATATCATGCAATTGCGACTTTATTTCTTAAAATTGCGAGTTTGTATCACGCAATTCTGAGAAACAAAGTCAGAATTGTTAGATAATAAGTTTCAATAACCTTTTATTCAGTAGTGGAAACGGGCTTCCATAGAAAAGTCTTCTTGAAAAAACATTAGAAATCTTACTGATCCCAAACTTTTAAACAGCAGTCTGTATGTATTCATTTAATGTTGGTTAACTACTAAATGTTACAAATAATTATGCATTTGAGAGAGGACAAGTTTAGCTCCATCCTTTCCCATTGTTTTACTCATAAATGTCACATTCTAGATGTAAAATGGCTTGTCAAGGGTGTTTCACGTTGGCTTTAAGGCATTTGTATCAGGAGGACTGAAACCGACAGCATTTTTCAATCAATTCCGCATGTTCGCCATCTTTAGCAAACAGAAACAATGCAAGAAAATGTTCTAATATGCAAGCCTGTCTCCAGTAGGCCACAGTCAACGTTATTAATATCATAAATGAAAATGTGTTTTTGTGTGTTACGCCTGGTGGTCTAGCTTCAAACTCATTTTTGCTTGGAGAACAGCGTGGAGTTAGTCAATAGCAGCTCTGATTAGGTTTGCACTGATGCGCTCCATCTGCTCAGTGTACTGTCTCTAACCCCAGTGCGCTGAACTTCAATGACGTGTCCCAACCCTCATATCTGACTGATTTACAAACTTTGGCCGCAAAATTGCATCCCGTGAACTAATCCTGTGTGTAAGCGTTCCAGGGTTAGAAAACAGTTTTGTTTTTAATTTTTGAAAGATGTCCTTAAACCCATCTCTCACTGTTATTCTTGTTTTGTTTTGTTTTTTCAAAAAGTATAAAATAATACCCATTTCATTTTTTTTTCTTTGTATTCTTCCACTGTTATAGGCTACATTGTGTATTTCAATCTGAAATAGTCAGATGTTGAGTTGATAGTGTTAAATGACAGTATCATGTTGAACAACCAACAACAGTTGGCATTAGCAATTGTCATTTTTACTGCTTTTTTATGTTTTGAAATGCATTTGTGTCAAGCTTAATGCATGTAAACATTTCACGACGGATCATCTCATAACTGTTGCAAATGTGTATGACATTTGGGTCATATCTGTTTAATATGCAATGAAATTGCTTCTTGCCAACTGTCTGAATATGTCTGTCAAATATCTAAAGGTGCAAGAGAATCTCAGTGCTTGATACTCCAACACAAGGGTTGTAATATCTTTTTTTAGTTGTTGTTTTTTTTTTGTACATTGTTCATTGTTGTATGTTGTCATTGTTTTGTATCATATATTTTGTCAAGTATTGATTTTAAGGGTGTTGCGAAGCATAGATACGATTTTGCATTATAAAACAGTTTTTTTTCTAAATGATTTTCCTTTCCTAATTTATGTTGGGTTTTCTGTGGATACACATGCAATTGTTAAGTAGAAGTTAATTAATTTCCCAAATACTGATGAATTGCAGCATTTTGAAGATGGCGCAGTAAAATGAATATCTCCAGAATATCTAAAAGCTTGCACACCCATGCCATCTGATTGTATATTTTGGGATATTTTTTCAAGTCATTGAAACTAATTTTGTACCCAATTGTTTTAATGTTTCATTTCCATGTGTTTTCTTTAGTTTTTTACCTATTCATTCAAGAATTTCAGTTGTAGATCTGAATGAAACGTTGGTATTTGTTGGTACTGATTAATAGACAGTGTTGCAGCGACAAGAAAGCTTTTTATTGGTGATCTAAATGACCACAGCGCAACTAATTGAATTATTAAATTTGTTCTCCCATTAACAGTCACTGCCATAAAATGATCTATTAATTTGATATGATTGGGGTTGAAAAAGTAATTGAGTTCTATAATCGCTGTCATATCTGTATTTTTGTACTGCCATCCTAACCACCACCAGTAAGCTGCATATACAAGCTGTAGAAACGTATGCTCTCGAGTGACGTGTTTAATGTAGTGTCCTGGTGAGTGGCAGTTATCAGATATCTTGTGAACCCAGATTTGTCCTGTGGAGTATTTTGCTACATGTAAAGCACTATAAATATATTAGGTGGTGCACTAAATTGCATTCTTTAAATCCTACTATTTTTTAAATAAAGGAAAGTGTGTTGCCAAAGCCCTGTGAGAAATGTTGTTTATTGCCTTTTTCATTTTGTACATGATTTATGACTTTTAGAGGCTTGGACTAGAGGCCATTTCACAATGGAGGTGGCATTTCATCTTTTTCATTTTACCCTTGTATGTTAAAATTCTGGTTTTGATTGTAATGTTGCCGGTCAAATTGGATTCAATACATGAAAAAGAAATTCATAATGTAAAAAACGTAAACCTTTAATCTTAAAGGGTTAGATAATGTACTCACCCCTATGTTATGCAAGATGTTCATGTCTTTCTTTCTTCAGTCGAAAATAAATATTTTGAGGAAAGTTTTTGAGGAAAACATTCCAGGATTTTTCTTCATAAAGTGGACTTCAATGGGAGCCAATGGGTTGAAGATCCAAATTGCAGTTTCAATGCAGCTTCAAAGAGCTCTACACGATTCCAACCAATGAATAAGGGTCTTATCTAGTGAAATGATTGGTCATTTTCTAAAAAAATAAAAAAAAGAGAGAGATATACTTTTTAACCACAAAGGCTCATCTTGCACTAGCTCTGCGATGCATGTTCAGAACTTCACGCATTACATAATCACATTGGAAACGTAATCAGGTTGCAAACTTCTAAATTGTCCGACATCATTGTTTTACCTTTTTTTGGGATTGTGCAGAGCCTTTTGAAGCTGCACTGAAATATTAATTTTGACCTTGAAGTCACCTATATAGAGAAAAAACCTGGAAATTTTCAATTTCTTTTCGACTGAAGAAAGAAAGACATGAACATCTTGGATTACATGGGGGTGAGTAAATTATCAGTAAATTTTTATTCTGGAAGTGAACTAATCCTTTAATACTTATCACACATTACACATACATAGAACATTAGATTTTTAAAACTGTATTTAACAACTATTTTACACTTTTCTTTTTATAAAAATGAATATTATAAACAGTAGTGTAACTTTTATTTTAAATGTGACCCTGGACCGCAAAACCAGTCATAAGGGTTATTTTTTGGGGTAATAAATTGAGATTTAAACATCAAATGAATAATACATAAAGGAGCTTTTTATTGAGGTATGGTTTGTTAGGATAGAACAATATTTGGCCGACATACAATTATTTTAAAATACGGAATCTGATGGTCAAAAACAAAAGTAGTCCAAGTTAAACTCTTAGCAATGCATATTAATAATCAAAAATTATATGTGACCCTGGACCACAAAACCAGTCTTAAGTCGCTGGGCTATATTTGTAGCAATAGCCAAAAATACATTGTATGGGTCAAAATTATTGATTTTTCTTTTATGCCACAAATCATTAGGAAATTAAGTAAAGATCATGTTCCATGAAGATTTTGTGTAAAATTCCTACTGTAAACCTATCAAAATGTAATTTTTGATTAGTAATATGCATTGTTAAAAACTTAATTTGGAGAACTTTAAAGGTGATTTTCTCAGTATTTTGATTTTTTTGCACCCTTAGATTCCAGATTTTCAAATAGATGTATCTCAGTCAAATATTGTCCTATCCTAACAAACCATATATCAATAGAAAGCTTATTTATTGATCTTCCATATGATGTATACATCTCAGTTTTGTAAAATTTTACCTTATGACTGGTTTTGTGGTCCAGGGTCACATATTTTGATATATTTACAGTAAGAAATTTACTAAATATATTCATGGAACATGATTTTTACGTAATATCCTAATGATTTTTGGCATAAAAGAAAAATCTGTAATTTTGACCCATGCAATGTATTGTTGGCTATTGCTACAAATATACCTGTGCATGTTTTTGACCCTAAGAAGGTACAAATTTATTCTAAATTGTTTAAAAAATATCATAAATGCTATTATTAGCCATAATACAAATAATCCGCTTTCACTAAAAATTTAAATAGTCAGGACCTTTCCAAAAAGCCAATATGCAAAGCACTGCTTTAAACAGAAAGCTTTGTATCAATCCCATAAAGTGAAGTCATTAAACAATGCAGAGCAATGCTGTTTTTGGCCCGATCAATACTCTTATAGCTACTGAGTAGTGTCTGAATGTGGTAATATGAGTATTATGATAGACTATGCAGGATCCATATCGGATCCAGAGAATGCATGCAGTGTAATTGTGGACAAGGGCGGAAACAAACAAATCAATGTCTTGGATCTCATGATCTGTCTCCAAACGTTCACAGAAAATCCTTTCAGGGCCTATAGCAATAAACCTGTGAGAAAGACTCTCAACAACCCGATTGATTGTCCTTCGCCTCTCGTGAATGAAGGATTCAATGAGCTTTACAGATGCAGTCCAGAGAAACAGCAGAGCTCCCAGTGGGAAAAGCCAGTCAGACAACCAGCGGAGCCCAAACTACTCCTGAAACTGCAGTTTCACGATGGGTCATTTATATTTAGAACAGCTTTCCAGCAGCAGAGGAGCTTGCGCTGCCTGCCCTGGTTTCACAATCCTTGATCTAGCAAGAGTCTCGCAGCAGCCCTGCTAATAAAATCATCACTTTGAAGCGAAAAGCAGGCAGGTGACAGTCTGATTCATTGAAGTCTCAGGGTCTCTTTTTCTTTCCAATGTGTCTGTCTATTATCACCCGCCACTTTATCTTCTCATATTGAGACTGAAGAGAATACTGTCAAAACTAGGACACCAAAAAGTCTAGTCTGTTTTGCCTATAACTGCAAATTCTTGCCCTGGCCGTACTGGTGAGAGCAAACAATGGACCAGAGCTTTCAAAGCATCCAAAGGCAGCTTTTGTGTAACGCTGGTGCTCTGGCCATTTCCACAGACACTTGTGCAGTCCATTTCAGACCAAAAGTACATGGTGGATTGCATCTCTGTTTTGGCTTTGCCTGCCAACTTCAGCCTCTAAAAATAATAATGGATAGGCAGGTGAGCCTCACCACGACGGAAATGTTCTCTTTCGTCAACCCCTGGATTCGGTATTTCCTGTTCTTCTTCAGCTTTTTATTCTGGGTAAGTGAGGCCGCTGACACCAGCTCCAAATGTTGTTTTGCTAAGGGAAAGGACGTTTCCAGGCCACAGAGCATAAGCTCTTTGGCCAGCTTTGAAATGAATAAAACATCAGGGGGTGTAATTTAGTCTTTTCAATAGACTCGCTGTTGCAATCGTTCTGCAACCGTGATGTTTTCGACACAACGCGGCTCGTTTCGGAGCACTCTATTTGCATACAATTGCAAGGAATTTTAAAGCTGTGGAAAGTGTAAAAATACCACTCTCCAGCATGTAATCGCGAAATATGATGCAGAGAAAGCCCCCAAAGAAACGTGCAATCAAAACAAAAGCATCTGGTCTCGTGTTCTTCCTCTGCTGGTGGTGTTTGTGTTGTGTTTTATCAGTGCATTGACTGTGATAGAGTCTGCACAGATCCGCCATTCAGAATCAAGGGAATTGCTCGCACTGCACAAATTGCCTCGGATTACGCTATTGTTCAGGACTCTGGAGCTTCCTGTAAACTTCAAATCGGATTAAAGATCCTCACCACAGGATGAAAACACAACTTCTTCAAATTGATCTTGAACAGACAAAGAAAACCCTGTTAAACTCTCAATTCTGACCAAGACATCTACTTAAACCTTAAACCTGTACTGTATATTTACATTATATAACAGCCCCTGCAGGCCCAGTTAGTTGGTAGGGATGTAACGGTATTATCAATATCATGGTATCACGATAGCAAAATGTGCAGCAAGTGTTTTTTTATACCTATGAAATATTCATTTTCAATTATTTTACAGTGCAATTATTTAACAATATATGGCTATTATTGTTGATGTTGATGTTATTATTATAATTTGTTTGGCTTCCTAAAACATCAATGTGAATGTAATCTAGACTGAGATATTATACCACAAATAAAAAGAGGGTTAAGTGCCCTTTAAAGTTCAGGTACAAGTCAATTAACTCATTTTTTCTGACTTAAGTTTTCTTAGTTCATAACACTGGTTGGAGCTTTTAATTTTAAACTCTGACAGTGCATTAGATAGAATAATTTAACTTTAAATGTAGTTTATTTTTTTTCCAATTCATTTGTCTTTTTTAATATCACAATAAATATTGTATTGTGGACTTATTGCGATATTATCGATACATCCCTATTAGTGTATTTTTTATTTGTTTATTTTAATTAATATTCAATAATTGATGGTAAAAGTTCAAATTTATTTTGATTTTGGTTAAGTAAGATTTTTTTTAAAGAAATCAATTTATTTGTATTCAGTAAGAATGCATTAAATTTCTAAAAAAAAAAAAAAAATGGATTTCTTTTTATTAAACAATCTGAAAAAATGCATCATGGTTTTCCACAAAAATATTAAGTAGCACAATTGTTTTCAACACTAATAAATGTTTCTTGAGCAGTAAATCAGCATAGTAGAATGATTTCTGATCATGTGACACTGAAGACTGGAGTAATGACGCAGAAAATTTAGCATTGCATCACAGAAAAAAAAATTACATTTAAAAAATATATATATTAAAATAGAATAGCATTTTTGATCAAACAATGCAGTCTTTGAGAGCACAAGACACTTCTTAAAAAATAAATAAATAATTTAAAAAATCCTTTGAACTAATTGGAATATTTGAATTTGTATTTGATTAAGTATTTGAATATTTTTAATTCAAATTAAAAAAAGAACATTTTAAATTACATTTTTTCACATCAAATGGCTATAATGCAACTCATTCTAACTAATGTTTCCAGTTTGAACCAAGCATTATCTGTTAGCTTTCTAGATAATTTGGTGCCATTATTTAAACAAACCAAAAACGAAAAGTTCCTGATGAATAATTCACCATTAAAACAAATGGAAATGCAATAAAAGCCACACACTGTGCATTCACATCATTTAAAACTCAATTTTGTCACATTACCAGCTGTCGTTGTCACTCACTTTGCCTCAAATACCCAACTCTCATCTAAAAAAAATGATCTGCGAACTGTGATTGTCATTAATTGTCTTTTGTGAGTGAAAATGTGACCGCAACTGCCAAATCACACTGTTCACACTAAACCAATGTTTGCGCACAACAGACGGACCTCTGGACTGAGTGTGACGGCATAATCCATTAGTCTTTTGTTCCAACCGCACTGGCTCGCTGGTTTTACAGAAAAGCACAAAAGCGCATGACTGCACCGAAAAAGCCTCTGAACGGCTCTTTAACCTGATTCCTTATGTTTCATATGCAAGCTAAGTACATAGATGCTCTCAAAGTATTGTCGTAGACTCTTAAAGAGTGAGATGATATGATTCAACTGCTTTTATAAACTCTTCAGCTGCATAATGGATCTGCAGTGGCACTCAGACACTCAAAAACACTATACCGTACCACATGGTGACTGACTGCGGCAATATTACAAGCACTGCTAGCAGGGTCTCAGGACAAGGCTATTGCTCAGAGACTCTTACACTTCGGTTCTGGGAATGCAGTGTTTGTTTAAAATAATAATACTAATAATAACCTGTTATAATATATTTTATGTGGAGAAACCAATATAATTCAAAATAAAATCCAATAATCCAATATAAAACCACTTAAAATGTCCGAATGTGATTTCATTAGATAAAATAATATCAAGCCAAGTGCTTTTTCCAGAACAAACTTTATATTTCTGAGCTATGTTTTCAATAACTTATAAGAAACTGGTACGAGGATTTTTTTTTTGTATTTTTAGATTTATGAAGTCTGCACTCCTTATATTGGGGTGTGTGTGTGTGTGTGTGTGTGTGTGTGTGTGTGTGTGTGTGTGTGTGTGTGTGTGTGTGTGTGTGTGTGTGTGTATATAAAAAAGTTTGGGATTAGTATGATTTTGAAAGTTTTTTAGAGAAGTCTCTTATGCTCATCAAGGCTGCATTTATTGAATCAAAAATACAGAAAAACTGTAATAATGTGAAATATTATTGTGATTTAAAATAATCATTTTTTAAAATATATATATTTTGAAATATAATTTATTTCTGTGATGCAAAGCTGAATTTTCAGCATCATTACTTCAGTCTTCAGTGTCAGATGATCCTTCAGAAGTCATTCTAATATGCTGATTTATTATCAATGTTGGAAACATTTGCGATGCTTTTTATTTTTTTGGAACCTGTGATACTTTTTTAGGATTCTTGCAGCCTTGATGAGCATAAGAGACTTCATTTAATATGCTTTCTATGTATACAAAATCAGTTTTGTATATTTTATTTCATGCAGACACGAAAATCTGATGACTTGTGTATACAGTTGTGCTCATAAATTTACATACCCCTTGCAGAATATGCTAAATATTAATCATTTTAACCAACTAAGAGGGATCATGAAAACTGTTATTTTTTTATTTAGTACTGTCCTGAATAAACTAACATAACAGATGTTAATATATATATACTCTGAATTTGTTCTGAACCCGTTCAAAAGTTTACATACCCTTGAATCCCAATGCTGCGTGTCGTTTCCTGGATGATCCACAACTGTTTTTACATTTTATGATTGTTTATGAGTCCCTTGTTTGTCCTGAGCAGTTCATCTGCCTGCTGTTCTTCAGAAAAATCCTCCAGCTCATGGACATTATTTGGTTTTCTAGCAGCATCTGCATATTTGGACACTTTCCAGAAGTGAATGTATGATTTTGAGATCCATCTTTTCACACTAAGAACAATACATACTGTAACTATTACAAAAGGAAAAAACATTCACTGATGCTTTAGAAAGCAACATAATGCATTAAGAGCCAGGGGGCGTAAACTTTTGAACAGGATGATGATGTGTAAATTTTTCTTATTTTCTTCTTATTTTCCCCCCATTTAGTATTGCACTTTAGCAGCTACATAATTATTATGTCTCCTAGAAGACATAAGTACAATTTACCCTGATTATCCAATTCAAAAAGATTACACCCCCCGGGCCTTAATGCATCGTGTTTTCTTCCGAAGCATCAGTGAGCATTTGAACCTGCTGTAATAGTTGCATACGAGTCCCTCAGTTGTCCTCAGTGTAAAAAGATGGATCTCAAAATCATACATTCACTTTCAGAAAGGGTTCAAATATGCGCATGCTGCTGGAAAACCAAATAATGTGCAGGAGCTAGAGGATTTTTCTAAAGAACTGCTCAGGACAAAGAAAGGACTATCACAAAACATAAAAACAGTATGTAAACAGTGCATGTAAACTTTTGAATGGAAGTACAGTACTGAGTAACAGTACTGAATAAAAACAATTTTCATGATCCCTCTTATTTTGTTAAAATTATTTACATTTTGCAGATTCTGCAAGGGGTATGTAAACTTTTGATCACAACTGTATACATGCACACGCAAGTCATCTCATTTTGTGTTCAATGTGCAGTTGATTATTTCAAGTCATTTGTTTATTTATGCATTTTTAGGTGTTTTCTCTTCTTATTGTAGCCATTGGAGTATATGCCACAGTTCAGAAAGCAACAGGTACGAGAAATGAATAGCTCACCTCTGAATAAACTACACATGTGTGTGGATCAGTTGAGAGAATAGCTGTGTTTCTGGGTTTTTTCCACAGACACAGTGCGTGACACGTTCCTCATTGATCCTGCCGTGACTCTCATTGTGGTTGGGGTGGTCATGTTCTTCATCACCTTCTGCGGATGCATCGGAGCTCTGCGAGAAAACATACGACTCCTTAAAATTGTGAGCATTACTGCACCTTTTTATTCAAAGTCACTTACAAATTAAGATTACACTTTATCTTATTTAGTAGTTAAAACTCTTTCCCTATCCACCTGATTTTTTACATAAGAGCAACTGCGGCCATTTTGTGGGTCTGGCTTTCGGTCTCATCCACATCCAGCTATTTTTAGCTGTACAAAACAAATTGCAAATTGGTGTTGTCAGGTACTATATTATCTTAATGTATTGTCTTAAGTATGAACACGCTGGTTTGTGCTGGAAATAGTTTTACCGTTTACTGCAGGTTTTTATTCTTCTTGTTAGTGGATAATGAACCGGAAGTCTCGCCCATAGGCTTACTGTCGCATTGGAATGCTTGATTCTGATTGGTCAGTTGAGACATTTGCAGGTTCGTTCTTTTCAAATAATCACCGCTCCAAAGTAATAACGCATAGCCGGTACTACTTGTATGTTTAAAATCCCTCCGTGCCAACAAAGATTACCGTTTGGCGCCATCTTGTGACAAACACTGGACAACCACAATTAACAATGGAAAATTTCGACATTAATCTATTTAAATTGTCTTACTAACGTACATAGTTTGAATGTTAGTCACGTGGTACTATATCGTTTCGCGGAAGGATAAAAATGTTAATTTAAAACAAATATGCCAATAAAAGGTTTCAAATTCATATTCATGTCCAGTTTTTTTCCTTATGTGGCAATTAGCCGTGTAATAAGCGGGATAATGTACAGGCAGCCGGTAGTTATCGCAGAAATAAGCCCCGACAGTGTGATCAGGATCTTGTATCTTGTGCCTGTACATTATCCCTTACATAGGGAAGACTAGAACTAGTTTCCACATTAGGGTTATTAAAGCTGTTAACTGAAAATATTTATGACATTTTTCTTAAAAATAAATTAGAAATACAATAAAATATAAAAATTAAATAAATGTTGTTTTGGCAATTAATTGAACATATGCTTAAGTTTAAGCACTAATGTTAGACTGGAAATAAATAAAACTTAACGAAAACAAACAAAAAAAATAATAATAAAAATAAATAAATAAATAAATGACAAAGGCACATAAAATGACTAGAAATATATGAATCTGAAATATAAAAATAAAAGCTAAGTATTAATTAAATATCAGTAGCCATTACTTCAAAGTGTCAGAAACAAATCTACACACAACTAGCCCCGGTCTTCCCTATACACTACCAGTCAAAAGTTTTTGGACAGTAAGATTTCTAATGTTTTTTTTTTTTTTTAAGAAGTGTCTTCTGCTCAACAAGCCTGCAATTTATTCAATCCAAAATACAGCAAAAACATTAATATTGTAAATATTGTTTACTATTTAGCATAACTGTTTTCTATTTGAATATACTTTAAATTGTAATTTATTCCTGTGATCAAAGCTAAATTTTCAGCATCATTACTCCAGTCTTCAGTGTCACACGATCCTTCAGAAATCATTCTAATACACTGATTTGCTGTTTAAGAAACATTTATTATTATTTTTTTAGGATTCTTTGATGAATAGAAAGATCCAAAGATCAGCACTTACCTGAAATTAACAAGCTTTTGTAATAAAAGACATTTATTTATTACAAAATATTTCTATTTCAGATAAATGCTGTTCTTCTGAACGTTCTATTCATCAAATAAACCTGAGAAAATTCAATTCTAGCTGTTTTCAACATAATAATAATAATACTAACAATTTTGAGCAGCAAATCACAATATTGAATGATTTCTGAAGGATCATGTGACTGGAGCAATGATGCTAAATATTCAGCTTTTAAATCACAGGAATATATTACATTTTAAAACATGTTCAAATAGAAAACAGTTATTTTAAATAGTAAAAATATTTCACATTTTCACTGTTTTTGCTGTATTTTGGATCAAATAAATGCAGGCATGGTAAGCAGAAGAGACTTGGGTTAAATAGCAGTTAAAGACAATATGACCTTTTTTTTCCTGTTCCTCTCTAGTTCTCATTTAGTCTTACCCTGGTCTTTCTAACCCAAATGGTCATTGCGATCCTGGGCTTCTTCTACTCTGACCAGGTGGGCTTTCACTTGAAACGTCAGTGTATAAACTAGACAGGTTTTCTGTAGCACTGATATAGGATATGGGCTATCATATGAAACATATTTCATTGTTATGACGTTCACACACAGCGGGTTGTTAAAGATTAATTGAAACATTAGGCTTTGGCTTGGTTATGGAGGGTTAACCTCTTTTAGCAGACATCTTTCAGTCTCATGGGACAGCAAGTCCATTTAAAAGCAATCCACTATTCACTTCCATTGTTCATCTTATCCTTAACGTCAATTCCCACTATAGAGTTTCCTATCGTTCTACCATTACCTCATCCTACCAGTGAACTCTTGAAGTTGTACAGTCCAGGAGAAGGTCCCATCATGTGTATTACATCACACTATACTTCACCGTCGGAGCGCAGGGCACGGTTAAACTGTATTTTAACGACGTCGCTTCAAGCATCTTCGCTGCTAAATGATTAAAGAGTTTTGCCACATCAAAGTGGAACCAAATGTTCCGTTTCGATGGAGGCTTCCTGTTAATGACATTCAGAGGTGCTTGAACATGCCAGCGTTAGAGGAACTGACAGGGGAGAAGCAGAGAGCTCAGGGGGGCCCCAAGAGTTAATTACCACACTAAAGCATATGCTATTAGAGCCGCCATGGTGAATTAGCGCTGTCGACCTGTCTCCCGTAGCACAATTACATATGCATATACAACCCAGATGGAAGTGTTTGATTTTAGGTACGTATGGAAATATACTTGGTGGCTCCACTGTATGAAGTGTCATGTTCACAGACACACGATACGCTGGGGAAATTCGTGAAAAAAGCCATTGTGCACTATCGAGACGACCTGGACCTTCAAAACCTAATGGACTACATCCAAAAAGAGGTATGAGTGTTATTTTGATTAGATTGTGCTAATTATTCATGTATCAGGTCATGTCATTTGTATTTATACAACCAAAATTAAATATAAAACAAAGTAAATAAATAAAATAAGTCACCTTCACCCCACTTGATCGTTCTTGTATTGTCAAAATGACTTTTTTTACACTACTAGTCAAAAGTTTTTGAACAGTAATTTTTTTTTAAAGCCTCTTCTGCTCACTGAGCCTGCATTTGTTTGATCCTAATTACAGCAAAAACAACAAAAATGTTGCTATTCAAAATAACTGTTTTCTTTTGAATATATTTTAAAATGTATTCCTGTGATTTCAGAGTTGATTTTTTTGCGTCATTACTCCAGTCACTTGATCCTTCTGAAATCATTCTAATATTCTGATCTGCTTAATTCATATAATTTATATTTTATAATAATAATTACTATTATGTTGAAAACAGCTGAGTACAATTTTTTTCAGGTTTCTTTGACAAATACAAAGTTCAGAAGAACAGCATATTTCTGAAATAGAAATCTTTTTTAACATTACAAATGTCTTTATCACCATTTTTGAACAATTTAATGCATCTTGCTAAATAAAAGTATTAATTTCTATTTCTAACAGTAAAAATATTTCAAGATGTAACTGTTTTTGCTGTACTTTTGATCAAATAAACTTTTGACTGATGTAATATTTCTAAAAGAAGTTTATTTACAAAAAAGCTGCATTTACTTTACTAAAACTTTACAGTAAAACAGTAATATTGTGAAATATTACTACAATTTAAAATCTGTTTACTATTTAAATTTTTTTTTCTTGTAATAGTCTAATTTTCAGCAGCCAGTACACCACTATTCAGTGTCAGATGAGCCTTTAGACATCATTTTAACTGAGAAACATTAATAATTACTATCAAAGTTTAAAACTTATTTTCCGATAAATGCAGTTCAAAAGAACAGCACTTACTTGAATTAAAAATTGTATGAATGTAAAGTCTTTACTGTCATTTTTTGAACAATTTAATGCATCCCTGCTTAATAAAATTATTTCATTTCTAATAGTAATAATATTTCAAAGTTTTACAGTTTTTGCTGTATTTTGGATCAAATAAACAAACAAACTTTTGACTGACGTAATGTTTCTAAAAGAAGTTTATTTTCAAAAAAGCTGCATTTAAAGCTGCATTTACTTTACTAAAATACAGTAAAACAGTAATATTGTGAAATATTATTACAATTTAAAATCTGTTTACTATTTTTTTTTCTAGTAATAGTCTAATTTTCAGCAGCCAGTAATTCACTATTCAGTGTCAGATGAGCCTTTAGACATCACTGTAACTGAGACATTAATAATTACTATAAAATTTTAAAACTTATTTTGTGATAAATACAGTTCAAAAGAACAGCACTTGCTTGAAATAAAAATGTATCAATGCAAAAGTATTTACTGTCATTTTTGAACAATTTAATGCATCCCTGCTAAATAAAAGCATTAATTTAATTTCTAATAGTAAAAATATTTCAAAATTTTATCTTTTGCTGTACTTTGGATCAAATAAACAAACAAACTTTTGACTGATGTAATGTTTCTAAAAGAAGTTTATTTTTAACAAATCTACATTTAAAGCTGCATTTATTGAACTGAAAACATTAATAATTACTATCAAAGTTTAAAACTTTTCTCTTATTTTTTTTTTCAAAAGAACAGCACTTACTTGAAATAAAAATGTATCAATGTAAAAGTATTTACTGACATTTGTTAGCAATTTAATGCATCCTTGCAGAATTAAAGTGTTAAATCTTAGTGACCCAACACAAATCCTCTAGATAAATATTACAGTGCTTTTTTAAACAAAAATTTAAGTTGTCTCAGCTTAAACATTTTGCAAAACATTTTATTTTGTGAATAAATATATATATATATATTGATATGCAAGCAATATGAGGGTTAGTACATGGTCACAGAATTTTTTTTTTGGTGAACTGTTCTTACTTCATACCTAACTTTTGTGCAGATTTTGATAAATATGGCAATGTGAACTCAAGACGTGCATGAGTCTCTAAATTAGAAAAAACTTTGCAATAGTACAGTATGTTCTCTTGCCTACTTGTCCTTCTCACAATAAAAAAAAACCTTGAATATGTGGTCTGCAAAGACAGTATCTAAAAATATTTTCTCTCCCTTCCTTCCTTCCTCGCTTCTCCTTACAGTTCAAATGCTGTGGCTGGAACAACTACACCGACTGGTCCTGGAACCTCTACTTCAACTGCACCCCGTCAAACCCCAGCACCGAGAGATGCGCTGTTCCCTTCTCATGCTGCACTCCTCTACCAGAAGAGGTGAGAGTCAAGCACCTACACCTACTGACTGAGCTTTAATCTGCAGTTATGAATATCTGAAATGAAATGGACATAGAAATAGAAACAGATATGAGGTCTGCGTGTGAAGCGAGGACTCATATGGCGCTTTATGAGTTGAAATAACTTTGGCGCGACTGAAGCTCTAAATCATTATAATTACATTTAACTTTGCAATATTGTTTTATATTTCCCCAGTTTCACCCCTTCAAATTTAAAACATTCTCTTAAATGTTCTTGGTGGCAACACGTGTACAGTAACTGTATTATCTATAATCATCTCTGCATAATTACCTTGGAAAACCATATACTGGGAGAATAAAAATAGCACTGTGGATATCATCTAAAAGTTTGGAGTCAGTAGGATTTTTAAAGTTATTGATCTCCTATGCTCACCAAAGCTACATTTACTGGATCAAAAATACCGTAAAACTGTAATATTGTGAAATAGTATTACAATTTAAATCAGGGGTGTCAAACTCAGCTGCAGCCCTGCACAGTTTTGTTCTAACCCTGCTCCAACACACATACTATGCAGTTTTCAATGAAAAGGAAGGACTTGATTAGTTGGATCAGGTGTGTTTAATTAGGATTGGATCTAAACTCTGCAGGCCCTCCAGGAACGGAATTTGAAACCCCCTTATTTAAATTAACTAATTACATTAGAATATATTTAAAAGTGTAATTTATTCCTGTAATGCAAAGCTGAATTTTCAAGCTTTCAAGCGATTAATCGCATCCAAAAATAAAAGTTTGTGTTTATATAATATATGTGTGTGCGCTGTGTATATGTACAGTATATATAAATACACACATGCAAAGGGCTGGATGATATGACCTAAAATTAAAATCTTGATTAACTGAACATTAATCAACAATTTTTTCACCCTCATAGTTATAGATGTGAATCTGACTCATGATCGCTGCTGCATTGTTGCTATGAAATAACCCCCATATAGTATACATTAATCACCTCCTAGCAGATCTATACAGGTGGAGCTGGGGAAGGTGGAGGGTTTCTGAAGCAGCAAGCTCATTGGCTACTGATACAGTAGAGAACCAATCAGCTGTGCCATCTGATAATGATATCATTATGTCAGATTGAGTTAGACCTATCAGAATGCACCATCTAGAGTTTCACGCCAGAACTAATTAGAATGCCAGAATTAACAGGATTAAAAGCTTTGGTTAGACTGAGGTTCCAAATTTTGGTTTTAGATTACTTTTCTATGATCGTCCATCCCTACACATGCATGTATATATTTGAGAAAAATATATATATTTATATATAAAATATTAATATTTCTATATAAATTAGACACACATATATTATGTAAACAAACTTTTATTTTACTCATTACTGCAGTCAGGCTACTAAATAATATTTGTGGAAAAAATAAAACTTTTTTAAGATTTTTTTTTTTTTTTTTGATGACTAGAAAGTTGGAAAAGTTTCAATTTATTTGAAATTGAATTTTGTTTGAAAATTGTTACTGTCACTTTTAATCCTTGCTGAATTATTTTTTCATTTCTAATTTATTTATTTATTTATATTTTCTGTTTATTTTTTTAAATTGGAGACATGAAGCATACATAAGTTAAATTTGTGGTGCTAGTTAGAGAAGTTTTACTAGTATTGCTACAGCTCATAGCTTATTCTTTAAACTTATTTTAAACTTATTAGTTTAAATTCATAACATAATTCAGAAGTTTAAAGTCTATTCTAAAAGATCAGAATCAATTTTCACCTAGTGGATGATAAAATGAGTGTGAAAAAATGCCACCATGGGACCCAAGCCATGTAAGACATATATGGGTGATTCTTCACAGATATTGCAGATATTATGCAATTTGCATACATACAAAATTTGGGGGAAAAGATTATTTGAGGATATTTCCAACTCTGTAGAACATCATAGAAACTTGCTGGTCCATGTTCAAGTAACCGTCCAGAATACCATCTAGCAACAACATAGCAACATACTAACAACCACTCAGAACACTTTAAAGCACTCTAGCAAACGTTATGAGGGCAAACACCAGTCACAATTTCAGAAAATGTCAAATTTGAGTTCAGTTATACAGTGATCCTTCATTTTGATTCTTTATTTGAACACAATCCCTCCCCTTTTGGTCTCAGTCTTTGTAGTCTAGCATTAGTGCAAAGGCAAAGTTGTATTATTTTTCATGTCATCAGCTCAACAAAACTGTATGTGGTCATTGGTTTATTGCACTCTGCAACAAACTGCCATGAAAGACGAATTCAAAGTGTGGAGTCAGCCTGTGCGCCTTGATCTTTAAAGATGATGGCCTGTGCCGCTAATTACCCCAGTTATAATCACATCAGCGAGAGCTTTGTGAAGTTAAACAGATTGGGTTTACCAAACGTATCAGTAATAAAAAGTTTCAATTTCGGCACAGTTTGTCACAGCAGCAACTCGAGGAGAATTTATGGCTTCTGAATTGCCTTCTTGCTTCTCTAGACAGCGAATGACCAAGCGGTGCCATTTTGGCATGACGTCCAAAGCAGCTGCTTGGCTGAAATGCTAAATGTACGCTCCAATTCAATCCGCGAGATGTGTCTAAATGCTGATAAGATTCTCAAACAGAACATAGATCACCGATTTAGAGCGACTCCTTGGCAGACCTAAATATTATGATCTCGGTTCCCTTGGCAAATGTCTACAGTGATTGCTGGATAAACACTCTCTAAACAGGTCAGAGCGGACGAAATGCAATTCTTTCAAACAAAAACAGGGAAATCGAGGAGCTGTGTCACATTTAAAGACGCTGAGAGTAAAAAGCTGTGTGGTTTAATTGTTTTGCAGTGTTGTTCGAAGAAAAAAGGAATGACAGAAAATTCAGTGATTCATCTAAACAGATGTTCACAAGAAGACAATGGCACTGCTCTATGGCATCTGCGCAAACAATATGAAAATGAATCATAATATTATTTCATGGACACCTACAGGGATCACATGCATTTAGTTAGTTAACCTTCAACACAAAATATACTTATAAATGCTGTTAAAAGTGATATTTATCCCTTTCAGACATAACTCAGATGCAAGCATGTAGGTTTCTTGTCAGTAATCACTCATGGATACTGAAAGCTGTGTGAAATCTCTGTAGAAAAGGGTGATGAATGATTAAACTACACATTAAGGAAATTCCTGGAGCAAACATGCAATTGAAAACTGCATATGTCTACAGACCTTGACTTGCATTCTACATCTGCAGCCCACTAAACAAAAGGGAATTCAACAACCTCAAGTTGCATGGTAAAAGACTCACACTAGAGTTGTAAAAAGCTGAAGGGGAAATGACCGGCCGTGACCCATCAGATAACGGAGGAAGATCCAGTTGGCGTGGGTAGATGTTAAAAACATGCCAGACCAAACCAAAGGAATGAGAATGATCATCAACAACATTAGAAATCTCTACTTTATTAATTAATTGATAGAGTGCTTCTCAGGACAGCTGCTAAAATATGCTGGTGTTTTTTTTTTTTTTTTTTTTACCATGTTACAAAGAGGCTAAAGCATTTTGGGTTATTTCATTATTAGATGCTCGCTTACTCTCTCAAAATCACCTCAGATGATATTCTGGTCCCTAGATATGGCAAAAAATATGCATGGTATTAATAATGCTGCTTGGTGTAGCAACACTACTAATTAATCTTGTTTGCATTTGTACACTATAGATTTAAAATGAGGTGCATTAAGCAAACATGACTAGAAAAAGGCTAACACATTACTGCCCCCTGCTGATTATAGATTAAAAACATCTTGCACTCTTTCAGACTGTGATCAACACCATGTGTGGTTTTGGGGTTCAAACACAAAACCACATGGACGCCACTAAATCCATCTATCTAGAGGGCTGTGCAGACAGAGCTGTGATATGGATTGAATCTCATCTGCTGTTATTTGGGGTGCTAACTCTGGGTCTCGCTTTACCACAGGTAACATTCAAGCTTGCAATTGATTTCAGATTCTCAAACAGATGGCAATCCGATCATGGGTGCTGACTGGTCTATAAAGGGTTTACACTTTAACGTTAACAACAGCATGGATTGCAAGGTTAAGTATTGAAACTTGTTCTGCTAATTTATGCTGTTTAAACCACAAAAAAAAAAAAAAAAAAAAAATGTGCGGAAGCTGTTAAATCATATAGAGAAGGACTTAGTAAGCGGGAAAGGGCACAATATTTTGACAAGCTACAGTTGGTAGAGATATGTAAGAGCAGTATTAATTAAGATATTAGCCTAAAATATCTCCTACCTGACTGGAAACACGAATGTTGTCAAGATTCTTGACCTGGAAATCCTGGCTCAGTTTGGCCAACCAAAAACGCCTTTTGTTCCTCAGACAGATTTTTGTACTCTCCTCCTCCTTGATTTTGTTATAACTTATTCAGTCTACAGTAGACTACTCCAAATGTTTTTACCAGTCCGCCCAATTAGTACAACCCAAAACATGACAATAACTGACCATTTTGAGCAAGAATAATGAGCTAAATATGCAAGTTTATTTTGGTCCAGTGCCAGCAATATGGCAGATCGATGACGCAAAAAAACATTATAGTTAATTGGGACCATCAGCTACCCATATTCTTCAAAATATCTTTGTTTATGTTTCATCAGAAGAAAGAAACACTTTCTTGTTCAAAATGAACAACACTGAAATAATGAGTACATCACCATCACATCTGCCAAATCATGTTTTTGTCTCAATCATGTTGGTTAAGCCACCTTATTTGTCCTGTAAGAGTCGGCACAGCCATTTGTAAATTTTATGTGTCTGGCTTCTTGTCTCATCCATGTCCAGTTATTTTTAGCTGTACAAAACAGCTTGTGTTGCTGCTTGATGTTGCAATCTGGTGTATCTTACATATTATTTTAATGTATTATCTTAATTTTAAACACACTGGTTTGTAGTGGAAACAGTTTTACCGTTTACGTTGTTATTCTTCTCGTTATTTCCCTATAAAGGCTAATCAACAGGAAGTCTGGATAATAATTATGTTTTAGAGCTGTAGGAATGGATTTCCGTGGAAAATGAAAACTTCATACTTCATCATATACGTAAATAAAAGAATACAAATGTATCAGAAATCAACAATAGCATAGTTCGCATAAAAAACTGTTTATTTAGAGCATTTTCACAACACATCATCAATCGGCCATATTGACAGCACTGAATGAAATCAATGCCACCAAATGAAACATTTTGCTGATTATTGCTGCAGAAAAGAGAAAATGGTCAATTATTGTCATGTTTTGGGCTGTACTAATCGGTTGGACCAGTACTAGACTGACAAACCTTATAACAAAAGGTGTTTGTGGTTGGCCAAGCTGAACCAGGATTTCCAGGGCAAAAATCTTGACATTTATGTTTGTTCTTATCATTTCAGGTGTTTTCGACCCCTTTAGTTTTTCAAAGTCCTTCTCTACATGATTTAGCAGCTTTCCACGTTTTTTTTTTGTTTTGGGTTAGACAGCATAAATTAGCAGAACAACCAGATCACCAGATGAATCCGCGCAAAACAGCGAAGCCGAAGCATGACTCATGCAATGACCTACACAGTTTTCATCCGCAAGTAACTTGTAGTTTTATGCTTTTATGCCCCCCTCTATTTGTCCTTCGCAGAGGTATATTTTTGCAAACGTGAGTATTGGGACAGTGTACTTTTTTCCATTTGACAATTAAAACAGTAGGTGGTGACAGTTCTTGTAATTTAACCATTGAACCAGTTCTTTCACAAGAAGCTGATTATGAGCAGGAACAAAACACAATTGTCTCTGAGTGAGTTTTTCAACTGTTCACTTAACCATTCAGATTTCAGAAATGAAAAACACGTTTCCTAACATTTGCTCAACTACTTTCGTTGGTGGAGCAGATACAGGCATTATTATGTTCATTATAAATCAGTGAAGCGTGTATCCTGTGTGTGACTTTTTAATAATTCATATAATTAAGGATATAGATACAGACAGCCTGAATTATTCACACATTCCCCAGACAGAGTCAAATGTATTCCAACAAATCCATGCACCTTCCATGTACATATATATCCTCTTTTAAAAGAATGATCCTTTTGAAATGAATCTTGTGTATTCGTCTCCCGTATCACTCAATGCAACAAACTGCATTTCCATTCATGAATATTTCAGTGGGTGTTGGGCAGAAACTGAAATTACGATCTCATGCACACTGCTGTCCTGACACAGTTCTTGTGTTTGATCTACAGATCGCAGGCATCGTTCTCTCTCAGATTCTCATTTCTGAGATCCAGAAAGAGATCGGATCCGTCATGTAGAGGCAGCAGACAATCACCTGCGGTGTCGCCAAACTCTGTCACATTCTGGAGTGATGCTTTCATTCTGCACTGACTGCTCTCACAGTTTCCTAACAGTTTCATTTCACTCTGCCTTGGAGCCAGTTCTTATTTATTTGCTATTTTGGTTTACATTTTTTTTTTGTTATCTGATAAAAAAGTTTCTGTAAAGCTTGTGGGATTGTTTGTTAGTTCTTCATTACAAATTCATTAAATAATGCATTAAATAATAACTGTCATTTGTTGCATGCCTACTGTTTGGACTTGACATGTAATGCAAAATGAAAATCTTTTCAAAGAATTTCCACTTCGTTTATGTCTTGCCATGTAGGAGGAAGAGACTTGGAAGGAAGAGACGTGCAGGAGTGAACCCATTAAGCACAAGACTTTGTTCAAGGCAAACTCTTGGGCTGTACTCAGGCTCTCTGATCTGATGTCTATAGTTAAATATGTATATGTTAGGAAAGCGGTCTGTAATTAAACCAACAGAGAACAGGCTGAATGGGGTCTGAATTTAAACGTGTAAAGAGTGGGCTCTCTGGATCAGCCGGTCTGTGAGCGGGGAGTTTGGCCGCACTGCGTCTCTCTCGATCAGCATGCATCTAGGGACAAAAGCACACAACACCTGCTTCCTCAGAAAGAGTCCAAGAAAATCCCTGCAGGAGAACATTTCTGTCTGAATGAGGCATTTTTTAAAATATTCACTTGTGCTTTATTTTATGCACAACCTGTGTAGAATACGTGGGAGTTTGCAATTTGGGAGAGTTTCAGGTTGCATTGAATACTAATGAAATGCAACATGTAAATTTCTGTTTGAACCTGAAATACTTGGCATCCGTGGACAGTTCAGTTATAATTAGCACATTAATTGAGGTTACAATTCATCTTTAATGGAAACCCTGTGGCCTTGTATGGCAGTTTTATTCATTTCTACATGAAAATGACACAACCAGTTCAAAGAATACAGAGAATTTTTTGATTTTTCTTTTTTGAAAGGCATTTTTGGAAAAACATCTGTGTTTATAATAGATCAGTTGACAGTGACTAGAAGACCACATTAATGAGCTTCCTTAAAACTCCAAAGTTGAGAAACCTAGGTTTAAAGGAATGTTCACATGAAATAAATTCAAACTCTATCAAATGCAATTTCAAATTTCCCCACCCACAACAAACAAAAAAATGCATGAAGTTTACTCAAAAATAAATAACAAATATATTATTTCACAGTGAAATCTAAAACATAATAAAAAAGTTATTCAAATATATGCAAATTTTTAATTTACTTGTTGCATTAATTAAGCTGTTTGTCATAACAAATAGGCCTACATTCACATATGACCCTGGACCACAAAACTCATCATAAAGGGTACATTTTTGGATTCAAAATAAGCTTTCCATTGATGTATGGTTTGTTAGGACAGAACAATATTTGGCCAAGATACAATTATTTGAAAGGTGCAATAAAAATAGAATAATTACTAATCAAAAATTAAGTTATGTATTTACAAAATATCTTCATGAAACATGATCTTTACTTGACTAATATCCTAAAGATTTTTGGCATAAAAGAAAATTCTATAATTTTAACCCCTTATAATGTATTTTTGTCTATTGCTACAGGTATACCCTTGCTACTTAGGACTGGTTTTGTGGTCCAGGGTCACATATTATCCTAAAGATTTGATCTCTCTTATCTTTTCAAAATGCTGAGCATTTTTAGATTCTACCAGAGGTATGTGAACTTAACATACTTTCAATGTAAGTAAAAAGGACAAATTATGGTAATTTGTCTGAAGCTTAAAATGTAAGTCTAACAGCTTCTTTAAAGTGCAGCATAAATGCACAAAAGATGACAAATTAGCTATTTGAAAACCATTTTTCACTTAGAGGGGTATAACACAACCTTTACCTGGCAAATCGCTGGTGGTCTTTGTCTCCTGACTTCATGGCAGCATGAATAAGGAGCTGACTGAAAACATCTCTCTGCAGAGCAACAAATAAAGAGGTTGTTAAGAATGAAAATGCAGCTTATCTTACACATACTGTAGTTAAGCGGTGAAAGACCTGTGCGTCACTGCCCCCTATCTCTACAAAGCGGTCTTTGATGGGTTTGAGGAGCTCCACAGCCTGGCTGTAGTTCCCCTGGTCATACTCCAGCAGAGCCCGACACATGGGCAACCCCACACGCTCCGCTATCTGGAGCTGACGGTTCTCAGCTGGCTCTCTGAAAGAGAGAAAAAAAAAAGTGTTCAATTCTGTCATTATTTTTTCATTCACATGTCATTCCATACACAGTTGAAGTCAAAAGAATCTGCAAAATGTTAATTATTTTACCAAAACAAGAGGGATCCTACAAAATGCATGTTATTTTTTTATTTAGTACTGACCTGAATAAAATATTTCACATAAAAGATGTTTACATATAGTCCACAAGAGACAGTAATAGTTGAATTTATAGAAATAACTCCGTTAAAAATTTACATACACTTTCTTAATACTGTGTTTACTGTTTTTTTTTTTTTTTTTTTTTTTTTAGCGATAGTTGTTCACAAGTCCCTTGTTTGTCCTGAACCGTTAAACTGCCCGCTGTTCTTGAGAAAAATCTTTCAGGTTCCGCAAATTCTTTGATTTTTCAGGATTTGATCACTTTCCAACATGACTGTATGATTTTGAGATCCATCTTTTCACTCTGAGGACAACTGAGGGACTATTACAGAAGCTTTAAATGCTCACTGATGCTCCAGAAGGAAACAAGATGCATTAAGACCCTTTTGAACAGAATGAAGATGTGTACATTTTTCATATTTTGCCTAAATATCATATTTTTTCATTTAGTACTGCCCTTTAGAAGCTATAAAAGTTACATGCTTCCCAGAGGACAGAAGTAAAAATTACCCTGATCTTTAATTTCAAAATGTTTTCTTAATGCATTGTTTTTCCTTCTGAAGCATCAGTAAGTGTTTGAACCTAATGTAATAGTTGCATATGAGTCCCTCAGTTGTCCTCAGTGTGAAAAGATAAATCTTAAAATCATACAGTCATATGTTGGAAAGGGTTCAAAAACACAAAAATGTTGAAAAACCAAAGAATTTGTGGGACCTGAAGGATCTCTCTGAAGAAACAGTGGACTGTTAAACTGTTAAGTACAAACAAGGGACTTTTTGCATTTTGTATGATCTCTCTTATTTTGTTAAAATAATTAACATTTTGCAGATTCTGCAAAGTGTATGTAAACTTTCAACTGACTTCAACTGTATAACAAATATGCCTTTTTTGGTGTTTGCACAACAGTAAGAAAAGTATATAATTTCAAACCAAATGTTTAGTTTAGAAGCTTTATTTCTTGGGTTTTCAAAGTGTGCACAAAAAAGTTAACGATAAAACAAGGTTAAAATGGTGTATAAAAAGTAGTTATTATTAGTAGTAGTAATGTCTACTGCATTTACATAAAAAAAAAAAAAAAAACAATAGAAAAGTAGACTGGAAAAATGTGCTGAACGGCCCCCAATATGGTTTCATTCTGCTTTATAAAACCTGTTCGAAATCAAAATGATTTAATTCTATTGATCTATGAAGCCACAGTTTTGTTTTGTTTGTTGTTTTTCTTCAGGTTTATCCATCTTTATCCTAGTCTGGCATATCCAGACCTTCAGACTGACAGCAGAAGGTCTGGGAACCATGACCGCTGTGATTGCCAAGATCCACCCAAGAGGCCTTATGACTGACAGGAAAATCAACCAAAATCACATTTCATTTTGTGCTGCATCAGGTTTAGGGGCGTGGAAATGTCCCTACAAAAACAGAGCACTATGTAAAACTCTTAGACACATTTTAAAGAGTTTAAGCACTCATTGGCACAGCTGTAAATACGATGGCGTTCTTTTTCCATCAGGTGGTTTGGCATCACCGCATCTTTGTTTCCAGGCAGAAATAAACGTGACAAACACGTCTCCCGGAAATCCTGTATACTTCAACCAATCTGATGACGACTTTGAAACTCCTGAAGTAGTACACGAAAATACATAACTGCCTTTTTATACTTTAGATGGTCTGTGGCATCAAACATTTTTAAAACCCTTTACACAACCTTTTTTTTTTTCCAGTATGTGTGTAAAGTTGTTACTGAAAACCTAAAGACAAAGTGTGGGTAACGAAAAACATTGTGCTCCTTGTAAAAACACTGTTTTCTCTGAACAGATGCTGTGCTGAAAATACAGCTCCCCGAGGATTCCTCTCCATCATGTTATCTTATAAAACACAGCATGCTGACAAGAAATGTATTTTTGTGCTCGGTTATACTTTCGATACACTCTGTGTTCGTCCTGTACATCCTTTACCGGACGTTTGTTTTGGCTGCTATGACAAATTGGAATAAATATGCATGCCGCGCATCAGCCTTGAAAACCCTAGTCTTCCCCAGAGCAGGGAAATATCTAAGAAATCTCACACGGAGCCTGAAGACACGCTACATTCATCCATAACTCGGCCTCCACAAACTCCCACCCGTGGGCAGAACCTGGCTGTAATGTAATCTCTCGAGTGGGTTATGTAATTTTTGCGGCTCACTTAGCTAGTTCCTGGAGACTCTCCAGCAGGCGCTGAGTGGTGGCGGTCTCCTTGCTACCCAGGGAAACCATGAGGAAGTGCAGGTCATTGAAAAGTAACGTGTGGTCCTCTGTATGCGGCTGGGTCACCTGCAGCAGCTCTCGATAGCGGCCCTTCACGCTCACACCTACAATGAAAAACACTTTACTCACACAAACAAACAGCTGTAACACATTTGGTGCAATTCAGCACAAAAACCTCTTCCTCTTATCAACCAACCATAAGGCAACACATCCAGTTTCATCTCCCAGCTAATCAGGGTTTCTGAACCAGGCCTACAGGCGGCTAAACCGGCCAGACAGTGAGGGACGCTTCACTGCCTGCTAGCAGCTTCCCTCCAGCTGTCTCAAGGTGCATTCACGATAGACTTCACACTCTATCCATCTGTATTCATACGCATGTGAATACAAGAGAGCAGAAAGTTCATGTTTGTGAACCAAAGTTCAAGTGAACTCTGGCCTGTAAATTAGCATAGTATAAAAACATTTGAGCTCTTTTTTGACATTTCAGGTAATTGCATGCTTTAGAATGGACTTCAGAGGCTACCTTATTAAAAACACAATAAATAATTGTATTTTTATGTTTCTAGCATTTCTTTTAAATGTTTTGCTTTATAAACTCTTTATAAAAACTGATTATACCCGCTAAAGAAGAAGGGTCTTATCTAGCGAAATGATCTTCTAAAAAAAAAATACAATTTCTATACTTTTTAACCTCAAATGCTCCTCTTGTCTAGCTCAATTAGGGTAGGTCGAAAAACTCGCATCTTATTTTCTCCTCCAACTTTAAAATCGCCATACATTGCTGCAGAAGTACCATGTAAAACAGCGATGTAGGGTGATTTTGAAGCTGGAGAAAAAAAATGAGATGGGAGTTTTTCGACCTACCCTAACTGTCTTGAACGAGAATACACAAGAGTTCACGCAGAGCTGGACAAGATGAGCCTTTGGAGGTTAAAAAGTTATCAATTTTAATTTACTTTTTTTTTTAAATAATAGATTGTTTTGCTAGATTAGACCCTCTTTCCTCGGTTGGGATCATTTAGAGCCCTCTGAAGCTGCATTTAACCAGCATTTTGGAAGCTCAAACTCAGTGGCACTGTAGAAGTCCACTATATGGAAAGAAATCCTGAAATGTTTACCTCAAAAAACATTATTTCTTCACTACTGAAGAAAGAAAGACATGACCTTCTTGGATGACAAGGCGGTGAGTAAATTATCTGTACATTTTTGCTCTGGAAATGAACTTTTTTAAACACATCCTTGAAAACAGATCATGATGTCCTGCCCACAAATAGGCTAAATAAAATAGAGCAAGAGCAGTTTTATGTAACGTTAGTCATTTTTCAAACCCGATCACCTAAAGTTCAAGAACGTAAAGGTTGAACTTCTCTTTATCTTCCATTTATCTTCACTGTGTTATGTCACAAATCCTCACATCCCAAAGGATAAAACACTTTCTAGATGACCTCCTGAAATTCATAGATTGCACTGTAAATGTCTCTTCCTGCTACTACATGTTCCACAAAAGAATCATGTTTTTACAAGCCTTTCCAAGGAGCTTGACTTGAATCAGTAGTACTTTTGTCTTGTATGAACTTGAGATGCAAAATCGTGTAATATAAGAGTTTTACATTCTTCAGAGAATATATTGCAGTTTTTAATTAAAAAGCAAAATTGTTTAAATTTTTCCTGTGTTTTAAGCACAATTCAAGACATTTTTAAAAAAAAGTTTCATCCAATGACACCTTTACAGGGATAGTTCACCCAAAAATGAAAATTCTGTCATAAATTACCCTCATGTCATTCCAAACCTGTAAGACCTTCGTTCATCTTTGGAACACAAATTAATATACTTTTAATGAAATCTGAGCGCTTTCTGACCCTGCATTAACAGCAATGCAACCGAAATGTTCCCAGAGCCAGAAACATAGTAAGGACATCAGTAAAACAGTCCATGTTTTTGTGCACAAAGAAAACAAAAAAAACAACTTTATTCAACAGTTGTTCTCCTCCAAGTAACCTTCTTCTGCCATTATCGAGAGTACCACAACACATTGTTTTTAAGCAGAGAATTGCACAAGAATGCGTTGTTGTACTCTTTATAATGGCGGAGGATGTTATTTGGAGGAGAAGAATTCAGAGAAGTTATTCTGGGAGCTTTTTAGTTACATTGCTCTCTATGGAAGATCAGAAAGCTCACGGATTTCAGAAGAAATATCATAATTTGTGTTCCGAAGATGAACAAAGGTCTTACAGGTCTAGCTCTTTACCAAAAATACACACGTTTTCAAGGTTCAGAAACATGCTTAACAACATTCAAGTGCTTTTCACATCACATCAGGGCTTTTCAACACATCCGATTCACATGTTATATTCCAAGCACAGACTTCAGCACAACCTGCCTTGATTAAACAGTCAAATGCAAATGTGTTCAGCATGTGCTGGCTGTTGATGGATTCCTAACAGAAACGGACAGTACATAAACACTTCTGTGCTCCTGCTTAGAGACAGCGAGGTGTATTGTTTTCAACTTCTATTTTGAGACTGTATGATATCTCACCCTCCAGCTCTAGTCTGTAGAGCATTGAACAAGCGTCTACGATGTCCAGCATGGCTCCAGACTTCACACAGCGCTGAGTAACCTGGAGAAAGGTTAAATCAGCCAGGGGTGAAAACTTTTGAACAGGATAACAATTTCCAAATTTTTCTTATTTTGTTGAAATACCTGTTTTTTGTTTTTTTTTCATTTAGTACTGCCCTTTGGAAGCAACAGAAGATACTTGTGTACTTCTGGAGCATCAGTGAATGTTTGAACCTTTTTAATAGTTGTGTTTGAGTCCCTCAATTGTCCTCAGTGTGAAAAGATGGATCTCAAAATCATACAGTCACTGCTGGAAAGCGTTCAAAAATGCAAAAGATGCTGGAAAACTGAAGAATCTACAGGACCTGGAGGATTTTTTCTTAAGATTCTTCAGTTTTCCAGCATCTTTTGCATATTTGAACCCTTTCCAGCAGTGACTGTATGATTTTGAGATAAAAAAGGTTTGAACATTCACTGATGCTCCAGAAATAAACACGATGCATTAAGAGCCAGGGGGTGAAAACTTTTGAACAGGATAACGATTTCCAAATTTTTCTTATTTTGTTGAAAGCAACAGAAGATACTTGTGTACTTCTGGAGCATCAGTGAAAGTTTGAACCTTTTTTAATAGTTGTGTTTGAGTACCTCAGTTGTCCTCAGTGTGAAAAGATGGATTATGAAATCATACAATCACAGCTGGAAAGCGTTCAAACATGCAAAAGATGCTGGAAAACTGAAGAACCTGCAGGACCTGGAGGATTTTTCCTGAAGAACAGTGCTCAGTTTAACTATTCAGAACAAACAAGGGACTCATGAACAATCATTACAAAACAAAACAAAAAAACAGTCGTAGATCGCTCAGGTAACCACACACAGTATTAAGAACCAAGGGTTCCCAAACTTTTGAAGGGCGTTATATTAATAATTTTGTCTTGTTGACTATATGTAAACATCTTTTATGTAAAAATATCTTACTCAGGACAGTACTAAATAAAAAATAACATGCATTTTGTATGATCTCTCTTATTTTGTTAAAATTATTCACATTTTCACAGATTCTGCAAGGGGTTTGCATGCCACTGTAATGAAAAGCCTTCCCAAAAGTGTGACAAAACACAGCAGCAAAGTGAGACCCAATTCCACATTAATATTAATTTTTTTCAACAGGCACAGATGTGGTCACAAACATTTGCCAATTTAGATTCACAATATGAATACACACTATTTTAACTACTGGTCTTTACATAACTACGCTTTTAAGTTATGTAATGTTTGTTAATGGCTTATGAAAGTTTTCAAAAAGTGTTAACTGCATTTTTAATGACTTTCTAAATATAAAAGCTTAATGGTGTTTGCTTTAAGAGTGCTGTGCCTTCATGAAGACTAAATGCACCTGCTGAGAAGAATGTAAAAATATTTTGGGACTGTCACATTAACCCAAATCTTCAAGATTAAGATTTTAAAAGATAAAGAAGTAACAGTTATTAAATGCATACGAACTTCAGCCTTCAATATCCTCATTTCCATTTACTAATGGTCTGTTGACAGTGTGTCCCTGCAGTAAATAGGTAATGATTCATATAAATTCAAGAGAGTGTAGTCTAAAGATTTTGCCCTGACACCCATATGCTCCTGTCTACACTTTAACCAGCTTGAATTCGTCACATTCCATATGGAATACATGACAGGATTTACACTTCTCCCCTGGTGGGACTAATTACATTCACTACATGCCTGCAAGATTTATCCTACTCTTGAAGAAAAGTATTGTAGCGGTACCATTGGGTGGTATCACATGTCACTATCTTTGATATACACTGAATGCTGTACCATATTCATGTACCGAGGCGTTGACATAAACTCCAAAGCACTTTGAAGTATACCATGCTACTACCCAGAAAACTACTAGTGGCAAGAGCACAACAGTGCACTGACCTGCTCATCAAAAATCTTCAAAGCCGCTTCATAATTCCCCTGTGGAAGAAAGAAAAGAATAATTCACATTTAAATAAATAAAAAAGACATATATATATATATATATATATATATATATATATATATATATATATATATATATATATATATATATAGATAGATAGATAGATAGATAGATATATATATATATATATATATATATATATATATATATATATATATATATATATATATATATAGATATATAGATAGATATATAGATATAGATAGATAGATAGATAGATAGATAGATAGATAGATAGATAGATAGATAGATCTTTTATGCACATCAAAGTTCCATTTATTTGATTTATTTCCATTTACAGAAAACAAATAATAGTCATAAATCGTGTAATCGTGTAATAGTAATTCATTTTATTGTAATTTAAAATAACAGTTTTCTATTTTCATATACTTCAAAATGTAAT